>NC_056737.1:587223803-587326303 GCF_019279795.1 Protopterus annectens | reverse complement strand
TTTCTTATTCTATCCCCACATTATTTAAAGGTAGAAAGAAATGTTTAACAGTCAATGAATTTACAATGACTGTATCAAATATTTTAAGCTAAGTTTTTGTTCTGATGGTACTTGAAATACAGTAATGAGGAAACTGGATTATTGTACTGAAGAAATGAGCTCACCATTGACCAGGTCTTGGTTTTCTTATTATAGGAACACAATATTGTGCAGTGTGCCCTTAGGACTGGGGAGAATAAACTGTTCTTGCATATACTATGTTCTACCCTATCATATATTTACATTTTAATAACATTCCAACATAAACAGAAAAGCATAGGTTATTTGATTCATCTGCCAAGTTTCATAGCCTATTGATGTTCAAGAAGCTAGACTGTCACAACATTTACCGTATCTTGATATTTTCTGCTGTGTGTGTATGTGTGTATATATTTAACACACATACATTTATATAATTATATATATATATATATATATATATATTTTTTTTTTTATATGTATATACTACATAATCTGTGTGTGTGTGTGTGTGTGTGTGTATATTTAACACACATACACATATTTTATATGTATATACTGTATAATCTGTGTGTGTGTGTGTGTGTGTGTGTGTGTGTGTGTGTGTGTGTGTGTGTGCACGAGTGCACATGCGCGCGTGTGTACATACGAGTGCATATATATATCAACATACTTTTTGAAGGGCTTTTATGCTTGTACTTTTTTGAAGGTACTGCATAATGTATGTCAAGTTGCTTATATTATTCATGTTTATTTTTTAATATTTGGTTCCCAGATCTGCTGTTAGCTCCAGAAGCAGTGTGTTCCAGCGACAAATGTTCATACAGAACTAGATCAGTTTTTGCCTTAAAGACCACAACAAGGTCATCTTCAAGTAACCTATAAGAATATAATAAAGATATAATAAAAGAGCATAATAGCAATTCCTGAATCATTTCAAACTGTTGAAAGCATTCTTTAACCATGATTTTTCTGGCAAGGAACTGTGATACTATTATAAGTTGTTTCGGATGACCTGATTGTAAAATGCAAAGCACAGCACTGTATTTAACAGTGGCTCAAATCTGTGAGATAAAGTGATAAAATGGTCAAAACAGAGTGCTTAAACATAAGCTTTAGAATTAGATAGTTTATTAGATAGGTTAGGAAAATAGTTTGACTTTGGTAGCTATCCACTAGTCAAATGTTTAATTGCTGTCCACCATTATTCTAAGATCATTCATGATGATAGTTTTATGATTTCTCAGTTATTTAGTAATTATAGGTCTGGAGTCCAAAAGCAGGGCTGACATGGTGGAAAGTGTTTCCTGTCATAGTATCATGAACCTTTATCCCATCAGCAAGGTGCACAACAAACTGTTGAAGATGTAGGTATAGTCTGCTAAAGGTGAAGGGGGGTGCCTCTTTGAATACTTCTCTAGGTATATCTCATAGTGCAAAGAGCAGATAAGGTTACTCAAAAACATTCCATGCTTATTAATCACAGTATCTATTTTGTAATATTCTGATGCAAGACAAGCTCACCATGGAATTCTTAATGCACCCCAGCCCTGATCAATCAGCATAGCATAAACAACTGTTGGCTAGTAGTCAGTGCAGCTCCACCTCTATGTCTTCTGCAGTACTGTCGGGATGATAGCATTTTCTTTGTAATCCTTGCAGAGATGCAGTTGATATACAGTAGTGCTATCTGCCATGCTGGTTTTATTGTTAGAATACTAACAGGTTAACATGAGCAATGCCACTGAGGTTGCATCATAAATGGGCATGCAAAGCCAAGTTACACTTACTCTGAAGTTCTGTCTAACAAAGATTGCTGGATATTTTGGAATGGGATGTACTTTTTCCCTGAGGATGAGGACTTGTTAGATTCCAATTTGCATACTATGTGATGAAGAATCATAGACATACACTCTTGAAGTCATCTATATTTGACTGAGTCCAGTTGCTCTTCTGGAATCCATATCATAACTTAGCTGTTTCTTTCAGCTCATCATCAGTCCACTGCTATTTAATATATTCACCAATCGATTATCTACCTCCACTCCACAGTCATCACATTCACTGGTACAATATGCTGATGACTCCACAATCATCACCATAGCCAATACCCTCTCCGATCTACATACTACAACTCAGAACTTCTTTTTGCCTTGAAAATTAGCTCAACCAAAACCATCTAATCTTAAACCCAAAGAAGACTAAACTCTTGTTTTTGTCCCCAAAACAATGTATCATCTAAAGCCTTCTTTCTCTATCACATCCCAAAATAACACACCCATCACAGTTGAAAATCACACCAAACTACTCGGGGTCATTATTGATGACTAGCTGAAATTTGACCTACATGTACTCAATAACATTAAGAAAACCCACCAAAAACTTGGACTCCTTTACAGGAACAAAAACTTTTTATCCAGTAAAGCCAAGACAGTCCTGTCCCATGCCTACCTACTACCAACCCTTCTCTACAGCTCTCAAATCCTCACCAACCTACAAACCATGCTTCCCTCTAAATTAGAATCCACCTACAACAAGGTTGCCAGATTTGCTGCTGAACTGCCATACTATTCTCATCACTGCTTATCACTCAGAAAACTGAACTGGTTAGAGCTTCTCCATAACCTTCTCCTCTCTCAGTTTCAGATAATTCACTCTATACTGCACCAGCCCTATTTCTGTCCCAGCATTACTTCTATTATCTCCTCCTACTCCCCACCTAGGATACTTCGGTGCTCAGAACAACATCTCCTTTCCATACACAAGCCAAAGATCAACATCAGCAAAAACCTTTACAGCTATTCACCAGCTGTGAACTGGAATAAATTTCCACTAGACATTTGAAATATTAAGCTCAAACACCAGTTCAAAAATGTAATAAAAAAAATTTAAGCAATACAAGACTGTCAGTGTAATCATCCCCCAGATTGACCTTACTCCTGTCTGTCAACCTGCCTCCCACCCCTTCCATACCTGTGTCACCCTACTTCCTTTCTCTTCCACTATGTTTCTCTACATTACTCCTACTTGGTATTATTTCTCTACCTTGTACCTGCATTTTCTATAGACTCAAACAGAAATGATTGTGCCTAACTAGTTCTTTCCCACTGCTACTATTCAGCTAAACCGATGATTAAGGACGTACTTTTTTCTGATTTTTACCTTTTACCTTTACTCTGTACTGTACTAGGTGTACTTTGATGATTTTTAGAATCTATTTGCAATTTCATTTTACACTCAGCATATTTTTTCTCTACTTGTAACTTTTGTTTAATTAGCTATGCTTTATGTCAATGTAGTTATGCATTTGAGTGTATATGTATTTGTGGAGCTTTTCATCCCGGCTCTCCACTGAAAAGGCTCCAACCCAGTTGGACTAACTCAGTCAACAAATGTCAAATAAATAGATAAATAAATATATGAATAAATAAATAAATACATAAATAAATAAACATTACATTTATTGGTATTAAAGGTGAGGTCATTAGAACTGCACTTGGTTTGTATTTGTATTGACCATCTTGGTAAGTCATCCCTTGGAATGTCCTATGTTTGGGTGAGCCTTGTTCCTTTTGGATTCCAGCTTGTTTTGTCTTTTTATCTTTTTTTCCAAATCTTCATGATGATATATTCATTGGAATTAAGGGTGACGTAATTTCTACTGTATTATTATGCCCTTTTGTAGATCATTTTGGAGAAATCTGATACCTTTGAATGAAGTACCACTTTGCAATTTGCCAAGTCATCGACATTAAAGGTAAAGTTATTATAACTCCATCAAGTATGTTTTTTATAGAGCATCTTGGAGAAATGTTACATCTTTTACTGAAGCTTCCAGTTTGCAATTATCGCATTTGTATGTTACCTATGTCCTATTTAGCACTTTTAGATGAAAGATGAAAAGTATAAAAAGAAGTAACAGTATTACAAAGCATTACAGATCACAACTGATAGCCCTTAAGCTTCTTATCTGTAGCATTTTTAGTTTCAGCAGAACATCTCATTGAATAATATAACAAAGCCTGAGTAACTAAATGAGAGCTAAAAGAATTGCCTAAGGCAATTTCACCGGAGTAAATATGTTTTACAGTTACTATAAACAACCTTTAAACTGACAAAAAAAAAGAGCGCTCCTGTGTAAATGTACTGTGCAATCTTGTGCGGGTCCATTAAAAGACAAACTCCTAGCTTTAAAATAAGTTTCCTGAAGAGGAAAGTCTTAATTGTAAACAAAACATAAATAACGGAAATTTTTTTTTCCCCCAAAGAGAACTTATCTGCTCAGCAAAGGAACAGCGCAAATCGACCGTCAATCTTGCAAAGCATGAGAGTAGTATATACTCTTCAGTGGCAGAAAAGCCCTATAGGGCTTGGCACCCAAACCTGTCTTTTAATCAGCTTAGGTCAAGCGGCCAGACAGTATGGGCACGTGGAAGGTACCCTAAAACTTTGAAAGCTGGTCGGCTGTTATATCCTTGATATAACCCATATAGCTTAGGCTACTGCAGCAGTGATCTATATGAAGAACATATTAAGAATTTTAAGTTAGAAAAAAAGAAATATTCACAGTATAAGAGAACAGGACTAACCGGGCAGAATAGCATCATATTATGAATATAAGTGGAATGCAAAGGCCCATAATGAATAGTGTAACCACCAAAAGAAAAATGAAAAAATGCTGTCCTCTGTATAATTTGCAAAATGTCATTTGCAGTTATATGTAAATTTTTTACGACAACATCTCTTAAGAGACATGGACTGTATTTAGTCTAGTAAGAATAATAAAACTGGACCTTAGCCATGTAGTACAGATTGATACAGCCTGATAATGGCCCACATGACCTCGATTCAGCTAGCAGCCTGCACGCTGAAAGGAATGAGGCATAGGTGTAGAAGTAAATGGCAGATGCCAGCTCATCTGTCCTGGGGGCTGGCAAGCAGTGCTCCCTGCTTCAACACTGATCCAAGCAGGAGTGTTGAAGGACTTCTTGTAGCAGCTATTGGATTATTGTGGCTCACACCACATATAGCTCAGAGGGCATGCTTGGATCTATGCAGAGGCATATGTATTGGACCTCAATGGTCATTCCAGGTGACCATCTCCCATGGGGGAGAAAGTTAGAAAGAGAGTGGATCATCATATGAATAATAGCTCCTGGCCGCCAGCTTTCCCTGACAAAGGGGAATGAATGGACTGATGAGCTCTTGCCCCAGTTAGGGAAGAGTAGACTATTAAACCAACTTTACCAAAAGATAAATAATGTTAACTGAATCTACAGATTCTATTGAGGGGTAGGTAAGTGGACGAACAAAAAAAAGAAAAATTGTATCTTATCTATAACACAGACCTTACACAAAAGATTGTAGTGCTGACAAACTATAAAGCAAAGACTTGCAATGTTAAATAATGCTTAATTTTATGTCATTTTCCAAAAAATGAAATGCATATACTATATCACAATATAGATTTAGTTTTTAATCACCTTTCAGTTAACAGATTGATTTCAGATACTGCATTTTCCTTCATATCAGAGATGCACACACACACACACACACACACACACACACACACACACACACACACACACACACACACACACACACACACACACACACACACACACAGCAAATATTAATGATTCCCAGCTGAGACCAATTATTTTAGCTCAGGGTAGCAAAATGGAGCCATGTACAAGTGTTCAGAAGTTGAAAGATATTTTGAATATATTTCCCACAATTGTAACATATTACTGACAGTTTTTGGATATTTTGTATACTAAGAATTTTTGCAAGGATGCTATTTTATTCACTGCTGATAAAGATTTGTTTGTTGTGATTTCTCAAGTGAGTGGATTGCACTGGTTTAAATGTCTTTTGTTGAATGCCACATTAATTTCTTCTTTTTACATTGACATGGTTTCTGAATGTATGGAAATTGCTTTAGGAAATATTTTGTTTTACATTTGAAGGTAAATTTTCTAAACAATGTTCTTAGTTGGTGAAGGGGTCGGGAGTAGTGGCCACCATGTTTGTTAACATGGTGTTGAATAAATGGGAGAAGGAAAAAGTATTATATTAGATTATTTTAAGACTGTTGATTTATACCTGTGCTTTCTTGATAATGTGATTATTTTATGGACTGTTGTACTTTCAGATTTGGAGACTTTGTTCATATACCTAGAAAGTAAGATTTTCTTACTACTATTCTTGTGATAAGATCAGTTATGTGGATATTATAGTATACAAAAACTTTAAATTGTGTATATTTGATTATAACATTTTAAAAAAGCTATTTATAGCAATTCTTATTTACATTTATATAGTAAACAGCCTACTCGGATGAAACATAATATTGTTAAGGGCCAGTTTGTTAGATTATCCAGAATAGTTTCTGATAATGAGATGTTTAAAACAGAGATTTCTATTTTGAAACAGATGATTCTTGACAGATGACACACAGATTCTATGATTGCTAAAATAATTAAGGAAATTTTAGTTAAGAGGGTAGATAGGTTTGCACTGATCTTGAAGAAACCTTTATCCAAAGGAACTAAACAAAAGGGACACAAAAAGGATTTTAATAAGGTTATGTGTTTGGAGTTTTCTGTTGACAAGAAAGCCATTCAAAAAATTGTTAATCAGCACTGGCTGATTTTTACTTTTAGTGAAGCCATAGTTGACTGAGTGGAAACAAAGTCAAATTTCATTTATAAAGATAGACATGACCACAACTGTAGTTTAGAATCTAATGTTTAATCCAACACTAGTAACTATATACTAGGGATGTTTACTTAAGGTTCCTGTAAATAATACAAGTATATTCATTGTGAGGAATTTATTTTATTTGAGTATGGTAACAAAATGCATGCATACTGTGAACATTTTGATTGTAATACAGCAAGTCTAGTTTTTGGTTCATAGGTTAGTACTAAGCGAACTGCCCTTGTGAGCCATTTTAAGCCTAGCCAATTATCCCTTATGAGATTCAAACCCTGCACCTTGTGCTTGCAAGGCAAACACCTTATCCATTAGGCCACCCTCTCAACCCTATTTTGCTGATACTTACCTTTCTTATCCAGCTTTTTATATATACAAAAGACAGTGAAAGCTTTGAAATATATTATTTATCAGCACAGTATGCCACTAAAAGGAAAGATATGACTAATGTGCTTGCCAAGCAAATTATGAATTGTTTACATTCTAACAAATCTGTCTTTTTTTATTTAGGAAAAAGTTTCAATGGGGCAGAGGAAACTGGAGTAACCACTTCCTCGACAGGGAATTATTTTGGCAAGTGCTATATGAGGCTGACAAGCAACCAGGTTTAAATGAAGCATAGATACTGTTTTAATAATTAAATATGATTTTATTAATTGCATTTAATTAGTTTTTACATCACATGATTTGCTCCTGATGGTTATAGTGACTTGATGGTTTATAGTTTGTCATTCTGAAGAAATCTTTGTAAAGAATAAACAAAAGCACTATCTTTTCAATATTTTTTTACAAAGACTGATTAGCATTTATCACATTTTGGAGTTTTCTTTGACTGGGGTTTCATGCTACATTTTTTATTTTCTATAAAGTAAATGATAGAGACTTATAGGTGGGAAGAATGATAGCAACACTCAGGTATATCTTAAGGGAAAATCAACTTTAGAAAGAATATTTTTCATAAAATCATACATGCATTTATTCCTTCTTTTATTCTCCTATACCACTTTTATCAAATTCCACATGGGGTGGGGAAGGGGTAGAGCCTATCCTGTAACTTGGGGATAAATCTGAGAACTGACCCTGGGAGGGATGTCAGCCCATTGCATTTAGAACTGTAAACTATAAGTGGTACTTGAAATTTTACTCAGTTACATGCTTAGCCTTTTTAACAGTTATAAACCCAGTCAAATATGTATGCTTTTTATTGGTGGTCCATAAGAATACTGCAAACAGAAATTGTCTTCAGAAATGCCTTTATAAATCTGGGTACTGAACTATGCTGTGCCATGCCAGATGCAGACAGAATTAACTAGAAATTGAATGGCAAACTTTTATGAAAGAGTACCAGTAATACTAATTCAAAGACAAAATTGAAAATACAAATCATGCAACTTATAAAAAAATTATGGAATGAAGTGATGGGGTAGATAGTTCTGCTGCACATTACAGCTGTAAAAGTTATTCCTGACTATTTCCAATGACTCACACTACCGACTTTAGACATTCGTTTTCTCTGCAGCTTTTTTATGTTTATTTCATAGCACATATCTCATTATCTAATGTAACGGCAAAGAAAAATTAGTTTCCTTGATATTATCAAGTTGCTGTGTAGTTTCCCTGTTATTTAAATTAATTTTGCTGAGGTTGCCATATGTTATATTAGTCCTCTTGTTAATGGATATGTATATAACAATTATAACCCCAGTTAGTGCATTAGTAACTTCTGGAACAGTTATTTCAACAATGGCCTTCAGTTACTTGTGAGATTTCAAGCAGTTTTTTAGCAGAATAATAAGTTAAATTAAATAAAAAGCATCCATGCTTCCACCACCAATATCAGCTCTTCACATGTCCTATATTAATATGACTGTCAAATGAAGCGGCTGCTGTTAATTTTGCTGATGAAAATATTAATTATCCTCTGAATCTTTTATACACCATGCATCTTTATTGCTTCAGGGAGCAACACATAATTAATTTTGCTTTACTTATTAAACTTTATACACATTTTCATATATATTTAATTTAAATTTCAGCAGCTTTTATTTTCTAGCTGCTTAAGCTTAAATGTTGACCTTTCTAACATTGCTTATTTTGTTTGGCAAGGATATGATATTATAAAGTATAATTTCATATTTATTATATTAGTAGATCCCTTGCTCAGTTTTTGTTTGCTTGCAATTTTTATACTTCATTTATCTACATTAGCAATCTGTGCTGTTATGATAAACACAAAAGTGCTCTAAAAGCAATTTGCCATCTCATAGATTTTTAGTGTTCCATTTTATTAGGTTATAATTTTTTTATAGACAAAACAAATACAATTTTGAACTGTACTGAATGGAAATAATCTTGTTGAGTTAATTTATGGTATGGTGGCATATGAAGACCAAAACAAATTCTAAAATCATAACTTATATTTTGTCTAACATTAGCATATTTTAATTTAATTGTATTAATAACAAATATATATTTTATTGTCATTATTCCAACACAGATATTCCAACCACATTCTGCTCACTACAATTCCATATGAAAGGAAATGAATTCCAAAAGCTGTCTGCAGGGATATGTTGTCTGTCTTTCTTGCAAGTGCCTAGTAGTTGATCTGAAGAACCATTGTTCTGATATTGACATAAGTAACCTGCTCTGTCAAAACTGGCATACTGACTCCCTACATGTGATATAACAGTAGGAATGGACAGAGGTGGCATAAAATGATTTTTTATGCCCTCAAGTATACTGTCAATGAGTGACTGGGGAAACAATGTACACTAAACCAAAGCCTTTGAGCTGAATATATGTGACATGCTACACTTTATTGAAAGCCTCTAGGGTTTATGACAATAACATTTTTATTGTGCATAAACATTTATATGAAACTAACTTGCAGACCAGGCTTTCTGGATCGATACTTACTAAGTATATTATATTAAGACGAAATTGTGGGTTTTGAAAACAATGCTGAATTCCATTTATCCGTTAAGAAGTAGTCTGCCTTGCACCTTTCACAATTTTATAAGATGAATTTCACTTCTAAGTAATCGTTTTAATGATATATTCTTTCAAAGAAGGAAATTATGACTTCATAGATTTTAAGTATACACTTAATTAAATTCATTGCTTTTACTGCTTACATTTTTACATAATTAGTTTCTTATTTAGGAATGGAAATATGTTTGATATAAATACAGATCATATTGTTTTAATTTCAGAAACTATGTAAATTATTTGATTCTGTATATCTGAATCTGATACTGTGTGAGCATGATTCTTATTTAGAGATGCTAGTCAATTCCTGGTTCAGATCATGAGTGCAAAGTTAGCAATGCCCATTTTCCTTAGAACATCTGTGTATTTCAATGAGTGAAATAGTCTATATATTGTAGATGAAAAAGTTTCATTCTATTTCTTTATTAAACTATTTTCTAAATTTATTCCTAACTGAAATTTTTCTGCTTCTTATAATTTGCGATACCCCTTTCTGCACCTCACTATACCCAATGCATGCCTTATGATTTTTCCAGCTCTAATGTTCTGCAAATATTGTTATGAGATGAAATGTTTTCATTCAAAAGTAATAGGTTCATAGGTTCATAGGTTGATACTAGGCTATCTGACTAGGGCATTTATAAGCCTAGCCAGAATGTGTTTGGCTTTCGCCACCCTTTTAGATTAGTTGACTGTGCCTCTGTATAGTAGGTCACAGAAGATAGCCCTTTTAAGGTTAGTTTACTGTGCCTCTGTCTAGTAGGGACACAGAAGAGATCCCAGGGGTAAACCTATGATCTTCCATCCACTCGTCAAGATTTCTCTTGAAGAGGGTCATTGAGGGGCTCTGCCTAACATGGATTGGGATTTTGTTCCAGAGTGAGGGAAGCCTCTGGGATATGAATCTGTCCCTCCAGCATGTCCTATTTATTTCTGTGCTGAGGTTCAGGTCCCTGGAGCATGTAGCTCTAAGGGATTTGGATTTCCTGAGGTGGAGCATGTCCATTAATTCTGGGTTGGACATGGCTTTATACGTCAGGCACAGATCGCCTCTGAGTAGTCGGTAAGCAACTGAGTAGAGCTGGAGTTTCTTTAGCCTAACTGCGTAGGGCATCTGTTTGAGTCCCTTGATCCTCTTGGTGAGGTACTTTTGGGGTCTTTCCACTTACTGCAGGTGTCTGGTATTATTTTATACAATCACCATAACTTTCTTCTTAATATTAGAAAATATGTAAAACATTAGATGTAGAGCATTTTTTTAAAGTTTATATGTGTTTGTATATGCATCCATGAAAAAAAAATATTAAAATGAAAAAAAAAAAAATGAAAATATAAAATGGTCATAAATAAATAACGAAATAATTACAGAAATATCAGGATGAACCATGCAATTACAGCCCATTGCTTAGCATTGTGTATGGTTTTCTGCTAATGTCAGATAATAGTTTGCAAGTTATTTGACTTTGACAATTAATGACAATATGGAAATAATCTACATTTCATAAAGGCTAACAATCAGCAACAACTACAAGGTAATGCTTTATACACTGACATTTGTAATGTATTTTTCTGTGTCCTACAGTTACATTTTACATTATGCCCCTCAATAACATAACCAACTATATTTACAGTTTAGTACATTATACATTGATAGTGGCAATGTATTTTCTGTCTCCAACAATGACATTTCATATTAATCCCCTTAACATGTAGTTCTGTCATGATGGAAATAACACAAGCATAAAAATATGTGTAATAAATAAAAAGCAAGGGTTAGCATCTCCACTATATCACACCCTATGCAAACAATCTCAGTATAATTTTATTCCTCATAAACTAATAATGGGGCAATGTGAGAAAAGGCAGTTTATGTTTCTTGGTTAATGGTGACAGCTCCATACAATGGTGTGATATCATAAGGAAACTATGAGTATTAAATGAGAATGCATCGGTGGCTCTGTAGATGTGAATGTGTTAAGTGTTTGAGGTACTCAGTGGTCTGGTTCTCCCCTGATCTTCAAGGCCATGATCTTAGAAAAAGACAAAGCCTGGTCAAGTCCACTGCCACAGCAGGAGAAAACATTACTAGTTGTTTGCAAGTCCATCTAGAATTAATATAAAACCATGATCATAACTTCTAACACCATTTATATCCAATATGTTACGAAAGATTTCTTTCTAAAAGTAAACAATTGTTGAATGAACTAAACATATGATAAAAAGGGAAATCTGGTAAAAAGGTTGAGCCTACTTGAGCAGACTTCTCTGATGATTTTTGCTGCCATCTTTGGAACCTGAATAAGCACCCTTGCAAATCATCCATTCTCCTCCATCTTCGAACTAGCACCATCCCGGATAATAATTTCTCCTCTCCTTCCATCTTCATACTTGTTGTGCAGTCTTCAGACAATTACTGACCATGAAAGGACACTGCAGACTACATCCTGCATTGATTTCTGAAAATTGCTGCCTAACAAATAGCAACTTCAGTGTGCCTACGTTTATTATATGATTCTTAACCGAAGGCACTGCTCCTCAACTGGAAATTGCTCACATCACCATTATTTCTAAGTGAGGAAAAGGAAACCAAGTAATCATTAGTTACCAACACACCTCTGAACTGATCCTGTCTAAAAACTATATGAAAAGTTTGTACACCTACAACTTCACCCACCTTTTCACTAATAATTTGCAAATTGATTTCCAAAATGGATATAGGTCTAAACATGTGATATGAAATGCACTGATCCATGCTCTGACTTCCAATGTACAAATATCCTTTTCCTGGAATTCATCCAAGACACCTAAAACTGTAAGTCATGCCTTGCTGCTGGAGATCCTGTACTAGCTGACAGTAATAGCACATGCTTTCAGATAAGAGGAGCATGCATTAAAACAGATTAATTTGAATGCACCCAGCATAGTATTCTTAAAGATATTTACTTGTTTGTTTGGTTGTACTACTGTGACATACAGATTTTCAAAGAGCATCCATGGGACTGTCCCAAAATAAAAATTGCATGAAAGAAAATAAAATAGGCTATGTTTACAATAAAAAATATAAAGGGATACGATACAAGCACCTACAGGTTTTTTCCCTAAAGGATTAAACCCAAACTCAAAACCAAGGGCCAGCAAGTAGTGACAATGTCAGTAAATACATAATGCTAACATGTAGTGCTAGATTTGTTTTGCATAGTGTGTGAATGTTTACATTGTTGTACATTTTTATGATAGTAGATATACATTATACATACAGAAAACATAAAATGGAATGATTATATACAAAACACCGAACATCAGAAGAATAAAAAAAAATCCAATTTCACAAAACAGCAAACACACGTCTTACTGAAAAATAAAACTCTGAACAAACCTGCAACCAACAAAACAAAGGAAGAAAAAAATTGCAAGGGGCAAGCACCCTTTCCTGCACCCAACTATGGATGGTAAGGACTCCACACCTCCAGACTTAAATATGTCCTCACCATGGTCACACCAACTTAGACAAGTGAAAAAGCTCCCACAAAGACAGAAATCTCTTCAGTCATACATTCAAAACTGCCCTGGCAATTACTAATTAAACAAAATTCACAGTGCATGAAAAAATATATATATATATATATATATATATATATATATATATACACAAATCCCAGCAAATAGCAACACAAAATGCACTTCACCAAGCGAAACAAATTTGTTAGATTCATATGCAACTACTACACAGGGATATAGTGCAAACATTTAGACTTGTAGCAAGTTGGTATAGAGATGTACATGTTTCAGAGGAGAAAGATTTGCCAGGGTACATCAGAAAACTTAAGTTTGGTTGCACATATGTAGGGTCAAAATATTTGCTACTAAAGCAGGAAAAGGACAGTTGTGTAAGTAACCCCACCATAACAGTAGATGCTCAAATGATCACTGCTGTAGTAGGCTTAGCAATATGAGTTATATCCTGCCAAGGATATAAGAGCCAGACAGCTTTCAAATCTTCATGACATCTTCCATGTGCCCAAATTGTCAGGTAGCTTGAGCTGAGCTGACTAAAAGACAAGGCTGGGTGCCAAGCCATTCAGAGCTGTCCTTCCAAAAGACAGAGGGAGGCTGATCCCTGAAAGGAGAATGCCAGTTAATGTCCATACCCTGGCATAAAAAACACATGAAATAACAAGGGGGACAGAGGGAGGGAGCAGCTACTGCAACAGTGATCATTTGAACACCTACTGCTATGGTAAATTTACTTACACAACTGTACTATGTTCATCATATTGATCATCGCTGCATTAGCCTTAGCTATATGGGTAGATTAGCCTATCTTATTACATTTGTGAGATGAAAGGAGAAGAGTCTAGGATCCCCTGGAGAATGGTCCTAACAAAGCCTGACCTGGACCTAATAAAGGAATCAGGCTTTTAGTGCTTTGTAAAAGCATGTATAGGAGACTAAGTAGCAGCTTCTTGAATACTTGTAGAATACAACCCTCTCCAAAAAGCCATAGATAAAGCCAAGGCCCTGGTAGAGTGGATTTCGACCCTGCCTGGAATAGTTTTGTTATGGTAAGTATAACAAAAGGTAATAACCTTAGACAACCATTTTGATATAGTCTGTTTTGACACAGGTTAACCCCTTCTACCTACCTGAGTTGTCTGTGGACAACCTACCTGAGTTGTCTGTGGACATTCAATGTATGGAGTATCCTTTTTCCCACACGGGGAGCTGTATAGTTTTGCTTAAACTAAATTCAGATACCACTTTAGGCATAAAAGCAGGATTAGTTCTCAAAGAAACTCCATCCCTGTGGAAAACAAGATAGGTTTAACTCAGCATAAGAGCTTGCAACTCAGATACTCTTCTTGTAGAGGTCAGAACAATAAGTAAAACTGTTTTGTATGTTAAGAACCTCAAATCAGCCAGGATAGCTGGTTCAAATGGAGCAAGTGTTACCTTTCCTAACACAGAATTAAGAACCCTAGAAGAGACCACCAGTTTACTTGCATGCCTCTTGTGCAAAACACCTTTTGAAAACATTTTCACATGAGACTATATTGAAAGAAGAGTATCCATGGGCAGACATGCTGAAATAGATGATAAATGAATCTTCCTTATAAGTTTTCAGAAGTACCTTAAATATTAGTGGAAAGAGGGAAAGCTTGCAAGAGCATTCCTGTCCAAGTAAAAGAAAAGGCATCTGTCTTCCAGGTCTTCCTGAATGCAGTCCTGGAACAGATTCTTGCCAGCTGATTGTTCAGATAGGAGGCAAGGTTGTCTACTTGAGGAACTTCCGACTGATGGATCAAATCTTGGAAGACCCCCTGATCATTTTTCCATTTGTGATGGTCTCTCCTGGTCCTAATTAGCTTGTCTGTCACATAATTTTGCTCTGCCAAAATGTAGGATGCCTGTACTGTGCTTTGAAGCTGTAACCCAAGCAAATATGGCTAGTTTGCAAAGGTGAGGTATAACCTGGTTTCCCCTATTTGTTGATGTATCACATGACTGTGGAATTGTCTGTAATAACTTGAAGAGGTCCCAGGTACTAAAGATGATTCATAAAGTTGACTGCTTTGACCAGGGCAAGTATCTCTTTGACATTTATGTGCTTGCATTTGCGCTTGGTGCATACCTCTCAAGTGTACCGCATTACGAGGAACGTACCTCATTTGAGGTCTTAAAAAATTCATGTTCCTTGAAGTTCTTCATTGAAAGGTCTGACACACATTCTCTGTTAGGAATTTTTTAAGTGATATCCATGGTAAATAAAAATGAATCATGTTAATTCATTAAATCATCTTTTTTGCAAGTAAAACCAGCATATTTTAACCATCCTATGACCTTCCTAGATGAAGTTGTTAGTAAGCTGTTAGTATGTGTTCCACATTTTGCCCATTTGTTCCACATTATGAGGGCTAGTATTCCTCATTTTGGTGATGAAAGGTGGAGAGCTATGCCTTGGTGTCCCAAACATCCTGCACTTTTATGCCTCCTGAAACTGCTCCTTAAGCAAAGTCCTAGGAGCCTGTGGTGACTGACTGCTTTGTAACATGGAGGGAGAAGAGGAGACCTGGATTTAAGGATATCTGTTGTCTCCATCAAAGGAGTTCTTTTCTGACAAACCCCAACTCTGAGATTTGAAAAGACAAAGGGTGTTGGTGGTAGTGGAACCAACGTGATTTCAGATGCCACTGTATCTGTCTCACATGGAATCTTGCCAGGGGTACAATGAGAATCATAGCAACCATGAGACCTAAAATCCTGACATATTCCCTCACAATGACCAAAGTCTGAGTGGAAAACCTTAACAATATCTCTAAATGAAAACTCCAGCCAAGCTAGAAGTTCCAATGAGTGATCTCCCAAACCTCCTTTGGGAGGTTTGGGAGGTCACTCATTGAAAGTTCTAGCTTGGCTGGAGTTTTCATTTAGTTTTTACTGATTGGTTTTTCAGTGTGACCTTCTCACTCTTTGTTTTAATTTATTAGTTGGGATATTTTGCTGTCACCCTAATGATAATGGACATCAGCTGGGTATAACAACCCTGTGTTTCTTATGCTTAGTCAAACACTCTGCTTGTGCTATGCTGATAAAGTCATAACAAGGCTGAAATATGCATATCCATAGCTAGTGGGTTTGGCTTTATTGGCCTGAAATTCTCCATTAAAACAATTTCAAACGTAAAAGTCATGGGCAAGCAGAATCGCCATATAGCTGAAGCACCTGATGTTCATAAGGGTCATTTGCATATATCCCATGTGCCTCTGTTACAGGTGATTTGGGAGGTCACTCATTGGAAGTTCTAGCTTGGCTGGAGTTTTCATTTAGTTTTTACTGATTGGTTTTTCAGTGTGACTTCTCACTCTTTGTTTTAACAATAGATCTGAAAATTGATCTATTTTTCCTGTGGAAGAAAAGTTCTTTGAAATGAGGTGCCAAGTTGATGTCCCAGGAACACAATCCTGTATGAAGGACCAAGAAAGACTTCTGAATATTTTTCTGAAATCCCAGCTTGTGTAAGAGACTGCTCACCCAAGAGAGAGAGAGAGATTTCTGACATTTTGAAATAGACCTGCAAAGATAAGCAAATCATCTAAATATGGAAAAATGTTGATACAATGAGCTATACTTGGAGCTAGACTCCTTGTGAACTCTCTTGGTGCAGTGGATAGTCTGAATGGTAAGGCAGAACCTTAATAAACATCTGAAGTATGGATGAATAGGGATGTGATGATAGGCATCTTTTTAGTCTAGTGTTACCATGAAACTTGAAATAGGAAGAAGAGGTAACAGGTTTTGAAGTGAAATCATTTTGAATTTGGGCACTATCCCCATCTGGGAAGGAAGAAATGGTTCTATCACTTCTTGAGACAGCATGTAATGAAGAATTGGTGGAAACAAAACAGTCTGATCTGGAGGATGAGGAATGACCCTCCCCTGGAAAAGAAGAATTTCCTCCTACTGCCATCTGTAAAATTGAGGAATAATTTTCACAATCCATTTATCTGAAACTATCTGCTGCCAATGAGAAAAATGGAGAGTCAGACTTTGTGGAAGAACAAAGGGGCCAGGGTGGGAGAGGATCACAAGGTCTCTCCTATAGTCATTCAGACCTGTTGGACTCGTTTTGGTTTTGGGATATTCAAGCCTTCTTTTTCTAACCCCCTTGCCATTTCTTCTTAAATGTCTGTTTACCTGCATTTTTTTCAGATTGATTATTTTGCTTTTTGCCAAAACTGGATGAAGAGTTAAAGAATCCCTTAGAAATGTTATAAAATAAGGGCTGAAAAATGTTAGAGATTTCCTGGATCAGCTTATCCTTTTCATTACACTTTTTGATCACCTCTACTGCAGACAGACAAGAAAGTAATCACTTTCCAAATGGGAATTTAAAATCTCATTTTTAATATCATTTGGGAGATTCTGAGAATGCAGCCAAGCAAACATCTTCTAAACAATACTAGTGGCCTTAGCCCTGGAAGAAATATTAACACACACTGTAAAGAATGAGCAGTGACTTTTTCAGTAGATGAGACTAAATTAAAGCATAGTTTCTTCAGAAGAAACAACAGATAAAGCATACCTCATACTTTCACAATTAGTCAGAACAAACTTCAACATATAAGCCTGACAATTCAAAATACTGAAAATCAAAGTTTCAGAAGTATATGCTTTTTTTACATAAGTATCAATAATTTTCCCATCCTTATCAGAAAGAGTAGGATTGGAGTTAACTGATTAGCAACAATGGGAGCAGCTAAAGCTATAGCTGCTGGGTTAGGTTTGGGAATAGTGTATACAAACTTAAAAACTGATGAATTTTATATATCCTATCTGCCTTTTTAGAGGGAGCTGGCTATCAGTTAAATTGCAGACAGTAACACACATATCCTTTAAAGCAGATAGAACAGGAAGAATGGGTGTAGGTTCTGGAAATTCCTTCTGTAGCAACTCATAGTATTTTCTGATGGACTGTAAAATCTCACTGTTCTCTCATTGAAAACATTGGCACATTCTAGCAATAGTCTCAGAGAAAGAGGAACCACCAACAGGCAGAAACAGAAAGTGAACTCTTCTCTAAGTCTGATTCAGAAATCTGATGAGAGAAAACTGTATCTGTCTCTTTTTCTTCCTGTTCAGATTCAGAATCCTGTATCTCTTCAGAAAAAGAGGTAGCGGTCTTTCATTTACCAGAAACTAATTTACAAGAAAGATTAATAGCCTGGATTAATTCATGAGCCAGGTCCAGTAAACTACTTCTGTCTAAGGAAATTTGAGGAGGAGTAGCCACATGCTTAATTTTCTGTTTCTTTTTGATAGGAAAACTGGATTCAACTGTGTTAACTAATGACAGCAGCACCAGCAGCTTCCCCTTGGATGGGCACAGCATTCTGACATAGCAGGGAAGCCTTTCCTGTTCCCTCTCCCAGGACCAGCAAAAGTGGCTGTCCCTTGCCCACTGAGAGGACCCCAACAGCAGAGGATGTGACTAATCATTGGTCTATAATGGCTGTACATGCTATATCAGAGGGATCTGGTGGACTGAGGTACAATAAATGGCAACAGAAGAGTCACCCACCTGCAGCTGAGGCAAATTGCTAGCCTGCTGTGGTGGCAAGGGTTGTTTGCTTAAATGTTTCTTTCTGTGGCTAGAAGAAGGTCTGACCATGAGACCGGTAGTCTGTACCTTGGTCAAGCTGACAATAGTGCCTGTTTTCCAGGGAAGACAAGGAGCAAATGGCAATAAAACTGCAAGTTTTGAAAATCTACTTTATTCACAGAAAAACACAGTAAAAAGCTCTTTGCAAGCCCACAAAAGTAAAATAAACAGAAGTTCTCCACAGAAAAAAATAGTTTTCAGTTATTTTGCACAACTTTCAAACTGAAAGAAAAAGGCTCTTCTTTAAAACTACCATACAGTCTTGTGACAGTCCATTAAAACACAAAACGTCTACCTTTAAAATAACTTTCCTGATGAGGAAAGTGATAAAACACAAACAATATTTAGAAAATGGAAGGTTTTTCCCCAAAGTGAACCTATCTGTCCAACAAAGAGACAGCACCAAGCCAGCCGTTGATCCTAGAAAGCCTTATATAATCATACACTTCGGTGGCAGTAAAGCTCTGAAGGGCTTGAGATTCCAAACTTGTCTTTTAGTCAGCTCAGCTTGAGCTGCCTGACAGTTTGGGCATGTAGAAGATTTGGAAGATGTCCGGCTGTTATATCCTTATTTATTATTCATTTATTTATTTATTTACATTTGTTGACTGGGAAAGTCCACTTGATCAGAAACCCATTTTCAGTGGAGGCCCAGGGAAAAAAGTTTAGGTTACAGATCAAGGTGTTTACAACCAGATAATATTTACAATAATAAAAACAGTGTAAAAAATGATTATACAATTTCCTAGTGATTAGTAATACACAGAGTATAAAGTTTTATACAATCTGGTTAGATGTTGGTAATATACATACAGCATACCTCTTTTGGTGTGTTCCTCCTAAAATCTGTACCTTTCTGGCAAATAGCTGAGGATTGAAGTCATTAAATAATGGCAAATATTTGAGTTTAAGACTCCACATCCTTCAGAAAATTCATGCTAATGCAAAACCTATTATTCTATCAACTTTCTAAGTTTGTAAGAGCAATATTTAAAATCTGTACCTATTTGTCCTCCCATTATTTCAGGCTTTGTCCAGATTTTTTGTTCTAAGAGGTAGAGAGGTATGACATACAGTATTTTTAATGGCATTCATTATATGGAGGGGGAAAAAGACAGCAGATACAATCATAATAAACATTTAATTTATGCATTTCAATACGGTGGTGGTGCTGCGGTAGGGTTGTCGCCTCACAGTAAGACGTTGTCCTGTTCGATTCTCAGCTAGAGTGTCTTCTGTGTAGAGACATGCGTGAATGGACGTACCTTCATTGAAGGTTGTGCATCAGGGCCGGCAACTCGGCATGTAAAAAATCTACTGCCAATCATTAGCGGACCAAAGTTCCGCTGTGGCGACCCCTAACCAGGAAAAGCCAAAAGACACAACAGCAACAACAATACATAGCAAGTTTAGGATTTAGCCTAATAATTATTATAGAGACAAGACAGCAATTGACATACCTTAACTGATATAGAAAAGTCAGTGAAGTTCAGAGGATTTACAAATTATTACTTGAAATCAAAGAAAGTCATACTAGTCAGCAAAATTTTAGAATTTCTTTATGGTGGTCTAAAGTTCTGGGCACAAGGACAGATGAGATTGTTAAGAAAGTGGCTTTTTAGGGTAGATTTGAAGGTTTTTATGGAATCATGTTGTGTAATACAGGAGGGTAGGGCATTCCATAATTTTGCTATGGAGTGGCAGTAGAAGCTTTGTCCAGATCTCTTGTAGGGTTTGGATACATGTAGAAACTGTTTATTACTAGACTGAAGATTCCGGGAGGGGATGTAGGATTGTAGGATAGAATGAAGTGAAGGGCAGTTTTCATGGTTGTATATTCGTTTATGAGCAAGAGTTAGTTGGGTGTAATGAAGGTAGTGGGTGATTCAAACCATTTCATTTCCTTAATGGCTTGGCAGTGGTGTGTGTGGTTTGGAAGGCAAGAGGCAAATTTTGCAATTTTATAATAGCATGATTCTAGTTTGTTATTTGTAGATGTGTCAAGGTTGGTAAGATGGGGGAACCATAGAGGAGGAAATGGAGTAGGGTGGTATTTGCCAGTTTTATTTTTGTGGGTTTATCCATGTAGAGTTTATGTCTATAGAGCAGTTTGCCTAGTTAAAAATGTGTTTTTTTAATTGTATTAAGAATATATTGTTCAAAGGATAAATTTTCATCTATAGTAATGCCTAGTAATTTTGCTGCCTTCACTACTTCAATTTCAGTTTTGTTTTGGGAGTAAATGTTACAGTCCTGTGGAGATGGTTTAGAGGAAAATAGTAGTAGATTAGATTTTTGGGTAATTGGAAGTAGCTGTACTTCATTTAGCCAAGTTTCTACAGTTGAGAAGGTGTTTTGTGTTATTTCTAGGAGATCTGGGATGTTGCTAGAGGAGGATATGATAGTAGAATCATCAGCATATTGGATGAGTGAACTTTGTAGGGAGACTGTGTGAAGATTATTTATAAATACATTAAAAAGCAAAGGTCCAAGAATGGACCCCTGGGAGAAGCCTGTCTTGTTAACCAGATAACCAGATTGTTTGCCATCTGACAGATTGTTGTCTGTTTTTTAGGTAGTTGGTGAACCAGGTAAGGGTATGTTCAGAGTATCCTTATTTTGCTAGTTGATGGAGAAGTTTAGTATGTGATACTGTGTTGAAAGCTTTGGATAGGTCTATTAAGACTACTGTTGTAAACAGACCAGAGTCCAGAGTTTTGTTCACAGTATCAGTCAAAGAAAGTAAGCCCGTAGTAGTACTGTGTGCAGAACGAAAGCCATGTTGGGTAGGGGCAAAGAGATTATTGTCAAAGAGGTGTTTTAGTAGTTGAGTGTGTATACACTTTTCCAGTATTTTAGATAATGGTGAGAGATTTGCAGTGGATCAATAGTTTCACCTTTATGCAATGATGGATTTCTTCCAAATCTGAGGGATTGTGGATTCTGAGATGGATTGGTTAATTAGATTTTTGATAGTGTAGGCAATTACATAGGCATCAAGTTTCAAATATTTGGAGGGGAGGTTATCCATAGATAGGGAGCATGTTCTTAGTTTAATTTTCAGTTTAAAGACTAGAGGAGCACTGGTGTTAGGGAGAATAGTGGTGTTACTGGGGTATTGTTAGTGGTTTCTTTGTGGAGTGAGGGATGTAAGCTGGGATTCCCATGAACTGGGTTTGAAGTGGTTATCCTATTGCTGGGGGTTTGTTTGTTATAGGTGGGGGTTCTTTGACAAGTTTAAGAATGCTGTCGATTACTTGTTGCGGGTCTTTATCAGGGGATGGTGATGGGTTTTCTGTGGTCCCTGGATTAAGGAGATAACAGACTGATTTCAGAATTTTTTGTGTTATTTATTTGACTAGATATGTTTGCAGATGACATTGTGATATGTAATGAGAGTAAGGAACAGGTTGAGTAGATCCTGGAGAAGTGGAGATATGCTCTAGAGAGGAGAGGAATGAAGGTCAGCAGGACTAAGACAGAATATATGTGTGTGAATGAGAGGGAGGATAGAGGAATGGCGAGGATGCAGGGAGTAGAGCTGGACAAGGTGGATGAGTTTAAATACTTGGGATCAACAGTTCAGAGTAATGGCATGTGTGGAAGAGAGGTGAAGAAGAGAGTACAGGCAGGGTGGAGTGAGTGGGTAAGAGTGTCAGGAGTGATTTGTGACAGACGAGTACCAGTAAGAGTGAAAGGGAAGGTCTACAAGAGGGTAGTGAGACCAGCTATGTTATATGGGTTGGAGACAATGGCATTGACAAAAAGGCAGGAGTCAGAGCTGGATGCGGCAGAGTTAAAGATGTTGGATTTGCACTGGGTGTGACAAGGGTAGACAGGATTAGGAATAAGAATATTAGAGGGTCAGCCCAGGTTGGACGGTTTGGAAACAAAGCCAGAGAGGTGAGATTGCGTTGGTTTGGACACGTGCTGAGGAGGGATGGTGTTGTTATTGGGAACAGGATGCTAAGGATGATGCTGCCAGGTAAGAGGAAATGAGGAAGGCCTAAGATAAGGTTTATGGATGTGGTGAGAGAGGACATGCAGGTGGTTGGAGTGACAGAGCAAGATGCAGAGGACAGGAAGAAATGGAAACAAATGATCTGCTGTGGTGACCCCTAATGGGAACAGTCGAAAGAAAAAGAAGAAGAAGCTAATTTCTTGGCTTTGTTAGGAAAATGTTTGAAGGTAATTTCATTTGCTTTGTTTTTGTTTTTACGCCATTCTTTCAAGGCTCGGTCTCTGGAAAGAATAATTTGTTTTGTTGGTTTTGTAAGCCAAGGAGCATGATTGTGGTCTGTTCTTTTGTACTGAATGGAGGCTAAAGTATTTAGGGTATCAAGAAAGACCTTAGTAAAATAGTTTACAGCATCTTCTAAGGGTAATGTTTTTAGTGGGATGCAATTCTGAGCTTTTATGGAGTTACTGAAAGTTATCTGGTTGAAGTTGGATAAGTTTCTAGATGTTCTATATGAGTGAGGTTTGGGCACCTGAATATGGGTTCTATGTGTAAAAGCTGGTAAATGGTCACTTAGGATATCATGGAGAGTAACAGTGTTGGAATATCTCTGTGGATCTGAGACTAAGATCCAATCTAAGGTAGATTCTGGTTGCTTATTTAATATTTGTATAGAGCATGAGACATATGTGTATACCTGTGTAGGTTAATATAATTAGCTGGGGAGTTTAAGATTAAATTTTGCCAATTAATGTTAATATCCCCTACAATGACAGTTTCATTGGATATGTTTGGGATTATCCAAGATAGAAAATCTTTAAGAATAGGGATGTTTTGGCCTGGGGGAATATATAGTGCTACTATGCATAAATGTTTACTATTATTTATTTGTAATTATGCTAATAAAATGTCCATGTTTCCAAAGGATGGGACAGATTTAGGAAAGGAGGTAATGGTTAAGGAGTTACGGTAAATTAAAACTACACCCCCTTTCTTTAGAAGTCTATATTTTTGTTAGATATTGTAACCAGTTGGAACTATTTCAGTGTCTGATATATGTGGCTTTAGTCAAATTTCTGTAACAACTGTGATAGCAGGGGATATATTGAGAGAGCCAGGCATGAAATTCTGTAATTGTGTTACAAATACTCTGTGTGTTGATTGTTATTATAAATAGGTTTTGAATATTAGTACGTGACTTAGAGGAGGGAGAGAGGGTATGGCTGATATTGGGAGAAAGGGAAGGGCTGGGATTTGGATGTTTGTCACCTCTATGAGATAGTAACAAGAAATGATTTATAAGGTGTGAGAAGTAGTAGGTTTTAAAAGAGGACTTAGCTAAAGGAAATTATTTTGAGTTTGTTATTGATGGGGAGGACTCTGAATTTGGTAGTGTATACATTACTACAATTAAATAAAGATGATATGAGATGTTAGAGAAGCTGATTATATTGGGTTGCAGTGCTGTAGTTATGGTAAGAGTTCTTGAAGATAATGAGAATTGCATGCTCTGGAGGAAGGTGACTTGGGTTAGTATGAGTAGAGCTGTGCTGAGAGAGAAAATAAAAATAATTAGCTGTATGGTGTTGGGCATTTTGTAGAATAACTGATATAGGATATAAGGTAGAGGTGAAGTTTATGGTATTAAGATATTTGGGGAAATTGGTCAGTGTTTAAAGCATTATTGGCACTTAGTATATGATACTTCAGTGTGGTTGTGGAATGGTTAATTGGGTGATGGCATATAGGGGAATGGAAAAGGCGAGTACAAGTGTAATGAAAGAAGGGGTGGGTGGGTGGGAATGGGAGTAGGGTAGGGGAGTGGAGTGAGTTCGAATGGAGCAAGGGTGAGCAAAGCGGGGTTCGCAGCTGCTTACAAAAACAATCAGTAAAGCAGTTAATTCAGTTTAATTTTCCATATGTTTGTTTTTATTTTGCATATTAACACTATACTGTAGGTCCAGCTAAACTTTGGGTTATTCTTATTGAATAAGTTTGGAACTTATTAACCAGTTAAAAACAAGACCATGCACTGCTAGCTAAAGAGAGAGGAATGGGAGTTGTGTTACCGCATTTAACTTCAGGAAGTCATGCTTTTTTTTAAAGAGCCTAATAGAAAAGGTAAAAAAGTGAACAGAAGGGGAGAAAGTATTGGATGGAACCAGTGATGCGCTATAGCTGACCATGGTAACAGAGGAATAACAATGGTTATACTGTACTGGGTTTGACATACATTTAAGGCATTGTATGGCTAATTCCGTGAGAAGTCAGCACTTTCAGGATGCTGCCATCTTGGGTTATTAGCCAGGCTACTGCAGCAGTGATCAATATGATGAACATTGTTGGCTTACAGCAGAATTAGGAAGCAGTGACTAGCCTGAGAACTAATGTTTTATTAGTTGCAACAGCCACGGGTTACAACATGAGCTGTACTGGACAGGTGGGTTTAGAAAGTTATGCCTTGCACTACATTTTAAACTTTGAATAGTTTGTCCCTGATCTTAATTCTAGAGGTACCAAGTTCCTTTCTCATGGAAGATATGTATTTGGGGATTTGTTGTCCATCATTTCAGGATCTTGCTAATAAGGAAAAAAGAACTTGTTTAAGAGCACACTGGGGGTTAGTGTTAGATGAAGATACCTTGGTTTGCTTTGGATGTCATCCAAATGAATTTGTCTAGAGTAATTCAGAGGCATACCCTAGATGGGACTAGGGTAGGAAATCATGCTATTCTGAATAGGCTGAAAATAGTTCATTAGTTATGGATTTTCTTGTTTCTGACTGCTAATGTGCCATAACATAATATTTGAATGAGAAAAATATTTGTGAGGGTTAATTTTGCTTCTGGTGGTAAACATCTTTGTATGCTCTAGAGGGGGGGGTAGCTTTTTGCTCATGTCTTTAATAGTATTGTTAATAGGAGTGTGAAATTTTAGTATTTGGTCAACAGTGACTCCATTCTGCCATGGTGTTTCTGATTCCTGTTTTTTCTTTTAAATGCGTTTTGTAATTTCTACAGTTTTAGGGTAGAATTGTAATTTCCAGACATTAGAAGTTTTATTTTCTATCTATTTACTATAAGTTTCTTTACTTGCACCATATGAGCACTTTGGGTGAAGCATGCATTCCCCATACAAGTTCCTCTAGTCTTTGCAGGTATGAGTATGGAGTCATTGACATATTGAATTATTTTATTCCATTGCTGTATTCATGCATTTAATTTGATAAAGAAGTAAACAGTAATGACCCCAGTATAGACCCTTGGGGTACTCAAAATTAGATTTTTAGGTTTAGATTTTAGCACTGTGCCAGATGACAATTTGAGTGGATAAGTTATGAATCACAGTACTTCAGAGTTCCAGCAGAATAATGACTATAATACTTTAACAGAATGATGTGATTTACCATTACAACATCAAAGGCTTTAAAGTAGTGATGTGGCCCTGGTCACAGCTATTTGCTGTGCTGTCTATTGGTTGAGTTAAAGCAGTCTGTCTGCTATGTCCAGAATGGAATCCATGCTGGGGCAGTGTCAGCTTGTTTTGACAATTTAAATATTCTGTAAATTGGATGTGCCCTATATTGTCCAGTAGGACTAAGAATACTAACAGGTTAACGTTTTCTGTGTTACCATGGTTACTGCTTTTAAATATTGGTATGAGCTTAGAATGTGTCCAGATATTAGGAATGTTGGTTCCTTGAGACTTTCTTGCTAACTTTTATGCTTATTAGAAATGTAATGTAGCTGGCAACTCTTATGAGATACATGGATGGAAGGTTATCCATATATCCATAAAGGAGGATCCCAAACATGGCAATGCATTTCAATGTTTGTGTTTTGACATCACTAGCCAAAAGTGTAGCCACTTTGCCCTAGTTATCAGCAATACCCTTCTTTAGGAATGGAAGGTGTTGGTCTTTTATTTAAAAAAAAAGATGTAAGGAGGTGGAATTTGGAATGCAGCTTCATTCATCAGCATTTTTACTTATTTCATACATGACAAGTATATACATACTCTTAGCTCACACAGAGATTATGAACGCTGTCTGAGGAACTGTTCCAGACAACAATGGCCTTCTTATGCAGTGGCCACTAAAGATATTCTGATCAGGTGGTATAAGATGAGAATAAAAGAGAGAGGCCTCCAGTATCTATCCCTACTAAGTCTCTTGAAATTATACAAGGCAAGAACATGATCTCAGGAAGGCATGGAAGCACTAACTTACCTTGAAAAAGTATACCTACACAGAAATTGTTCCTGATCTTTCAAAAGAGATGTGAAACTTTGACTATTTTCTGAGTCTGATGAAGAAACAGAAAAAGGCATGGAATTCTCTCATCAGGATATCTTAGATTAAAGTTAATCTAGTAAATGTCTAACTTGCATGATGGAGTTAAGAAAATTATGTGAATACAGTGCGTTTATATTACCTCATCGAAATTTTACTGCATCAAAGCAATAAATGTCGAACACAATTGATTGATGCAGTAAAATATCAAATGAGGATAAAAAAACAAAAAAAACTAAAGGGTGTAGGCAGGGGGGCAAGACACCCTGCACTCCCCACACCCCCTGCTACTTAAATATACCAACTCCAAGACCGCACTACATTGAGGTAAACGGAAATCTCCCCCTATGGAGATTTCCGTTTACCTGGCCGATATTCTTCTCTTTCGATATTGTTGTGCCAACAATATCATATTTGATATTGTCAGCTTGCAACAATATAATATAGACCCAATACAGTAATGGAGCCCTGAATGGAATATCACTACCTCCTAATCAGTGACTGATACAAAATATGGTTTATCTTTAATGTATGTTGCTTCTTTTATTTAAGTGACTTTCTGTTGTTTGAATAGATCAGGTATTTTATATTTCTTATGAAACTTGTGCATTCTGCATGGGGTCTCATTGCATTGCATTGCATTGCATGGAGCTCTTCATATTGGAGGCCATGATTTTTGCCTTGCTTTGTGTTGCAAAAACTGGCATCACAGTCAAGTTACTTGCATAATGGTGACCTTTCCCATAGGAATTCATAGGAATTTCAAGGCAACTAAGTCTTGCAACCATTTACTCCTTACCAGAACCCACCCTTATGTCATAATCCCTTTCTCTAGGATGATTGGGACAGTCAAGCTCAGGGTAGATTTATGGGTGACAATCCAAATCTCTAGGTTCTGTTTGAAGGATGATACTGCATTACACTGCTTAATGTCCAGGGGCTGTTTGTTCTAGAGGTTCACAATGCTTAATGGGGGGGGGCAGTTTGTTCTAGAGGTTCACACTGCTTAATTGACAGGGCAATTTGTTCTATAGGGTCACACTGCTTAATGTCCAGGTGCAGTTTGTTCTAGAGGGTCACACTGCTTAATGTTCAGGGGCAATTTGTTCTAGAGGTTCACACTGCTTAATGTCCAGGGGCAGTTTGTTCTAGAGGTTTACACTGCTTAATGTCCAGGGGCAGTTTGTTCTAGAGGTTCACACTGCTTAATGTCCTGCGGCAGTTAGTTCTAGAGGTGGGGAAGATGCTGCATGATGTTTCTAACTCCATCATGTTTTGTGTATCTGCTGGTGAAGATCTGGGTCCCTAGTTCTGCTATTTGTGTAACTATTAAACTTGTGGAGATACAAGAGATCCAGGGCACCTAGCAGACAAGGCATAGGTCTCCCATAAAGAGTCTGTAAGATACTGGATAAAGGGTCAGTGCTTCCAGTCCCTCTTGTAATCTCAAGATCTTTAAGCATGTGATCTTCTGAGTTAGGAACCTCTGAGGTCTTTCTAGTTGTTTGATATGTCTAGTGAAGTACATCCAAAGGGGGCATTATACTTAATAACTGGCTCACCAATATTGAATATAAGGGAACAATGACCATGTTAAACACTTATGATGTTCCCTTTGGAAATACCTGTAATAAGTAGAAAGAGTTTTTATCACATGATGATCAAATGACAGAGAATTTTCAATCCCTGATCCAACAGTATTTCCATTTTGAAGTAGGGTATTGTCTATGCTGTAATCTGAGTGGCGGGGTTGCCTAACAAATGTGACAATCTTGCACTTTTTTGTATTTAATTTGAGCCCATTTTCAGTACATCATTTAATTAACATGTCTAAGTTTTTGTTAAAGAGTTAGGATACCAGATGGGAACTTGAAAATAACTCCCAGATTACAGTCATCTGCAAACTAAGTTAGCCAAAGATCTTTGTTTCTAGTCTGGAAATTAGAAAAGTAAACATTGAAAAGAAGGTTCTGAGTACTGAGCCCTGTGGGACACCACTGGTTGCTTTCATACATTTTAATGAGGCACCTGCCACTCACACTGTGTGTGGGTTCTGTCCCTTAGTCAGTTTGATAGACATCTTGCTCCATAATGCCTTGGTTAGGACAGGATATGCCATGCGAACAGTATGAACACTGTCATCAGCCTGTATAATCCTGTCAGAGAGGGTAACCAAATACATTATGCAGGAACTTCCCTTGACAAAACCAATCTGATGCACCTAATGATGTTTTTGATATCTTATTTTGAAAGGTCAGTTATAATAAATTCCATCACATCTATAACAACTGGAAAGGCCGCAGAAATACCTCACAAAGAGGATTCCCAGCCTCAAACAGATGCCCTACTCAGACCATTTAAAAAAACTCCAGCTTTACTCTGTCTCATATTGCCTACTCAGAGGCAACCTCTGCCTAACATACAAAGCTATGTCAAACCCAAAGCTGTTGGACATGCTCCACTTAAAAAATCCCAATCCCTCTGAGCTACAAGCTCTAGGGACCTAAACCTTGACACCACAATAAATAGAACATGCTGGAGGG
The DNA here is from genome assembly GCF_019279795.1 of Protopterus annectens. Classification (NCBI taxonomy): domain Eukaryota; kingdom Metazoa; phylum Chordata; order Ceratodontiformes; family Protopteridae; genus Protopterus; species Protopterus annectens. The sequence goes on along the minus strand of NC_056737.1, from coordinate 587,296,628 downwards.
ATAGATTCCTGTCCCAGAGACTTCCCATACTCTGGAACAAACTACCTATCTATATCAAACAAAGCTCCTCATTAGCACACATCAAGAAAAATCTTGATGATTGGATGGGAAATAGGAAATTCACCTGCTGCTATATCAAATACATCAAACTACAGGTGTCGATGTATTCAGTTTTGACCTGGCTGCAATTTTGCTGTTCTGTATTCAGGATTTCATGTTGACCATGTGACCAGTTGACCTATGAAGTTTTAAGATTTCAATAGTAAACCAATCAAAAGGTCTATAATTCCCAGGGTTCCCTTGTGGAGTGGCATCCCCGGAGTGGTACGACAAACATCATGATCAAAACCTGTAGGTAAACTTAATGTTTCTAAGATCATGGCTTTGGCTCTTTTATTTTCTCATGGTTGATGGTGATTTTTTTTTTTTTTGTTGTTTAGATTTCATTTTAGCTTTCTTTTCTCTAGACAGACTCACTTATGTTTAATGCAGTTTTCATGCCTGATGATAAAGAAAATATTGCATGTTACAGTTATTGCAAAGTTGGATGCCTCATTCTGTTCAAATGAATATGAAAAAGGCATGACATTTCATTTTTTTTTTGTTTTCTTTTATCATGTTGTTCACTTGCCATACCAGCATGTGAATACATTTTGTTGTTGTTGTGTCTTTCGGCTTTTTCCTGGTTAGGGGTCACCGCAGTGGAACTCTGGTCTGCTAATGATTGGCAGTAGATTTTTACGTGCCAAGTTGCCAGCCCTGATGCACAACCTTCAACGAAGGTACACCCATTCACGCATGTTTCCACACAGAAGACGCTCTAGCTGAGAATCGAACAGGACAACGTCTTACTGTGAGGCGACAATGCTACCGCAGCACCACCACCGCAGTATTTGTATTACATTAAATACCATTATGTTTTGCAGTTAGCTACTGTTGTAAGTGTTTATCAGTGAGTCTGATATTAGCTCAGGTACACAATGAAGAATTCTGGTTGTTTTAATTGGATTGCAGTTATTTAAACCCAATACATCTAAAACCTTGGAAGATCACCAGTCAAATCAGAGGTACTTCAAAGGCTGCAAAGCATAATCATTTTTTTATGGGAGGGATTTGCCCCCTCCACCCCTTACACACTCCAAAATTGCACAAACTCATAGAAGAGAGCAAAATGGGGAAAGTGCTGAACTTGCTTTCTTACTCTTTTTTTTTTAAGTCTAGCCATCATGACAGGACAGCAGCAATCTTTTTGTTTCAACATTCTAAGCGTCTTGTCACCTGTGTGATGACAAACAGTAGGGGTCCCCATTAGCTCAAGAATATTTTCATTTTCTATGTACACAAGTATGTTTTGAAATTACTTGCTAAGATGAGGGGGCTGTTCTTGATCTTTATCACTATTATACAGTTCTTTTTCTTTTTAAATTTGAGATGCAGATTGTGATACTCATAGATAGTTGCTATAACAGTTAATCATTTTCTTCACTTCCCATGAATAAACTGGAAAGGGAGAGTAGTTAGATGCACTTTAAACTGTTTTCCTAATACCAACAAAACTCAACTTTGTATTTATATTTTTGTGATATTGTTTATTGCATTGCTTTTCTTGTTGTCTATACAAGGTATGTTTTTCAGTCAACCAAACATACTACTATATTGAACAAGAATGTTGCTCCTTTGGTAATGCTTCTCATTGCTGTTTTCTATATTATTGTTTTTATGTTACTGTCACAGGCAATATCCTGCATCACAGCTGCTGTTCTGAAGGGCTATATCATTATTGCACTCAAGCAAATGAAGAGGGTTCCATTCACTACTTGGAGAGTATTTCATGTACTAATACTACTGTCTCAGATTGATCTGTCAGTTTCTTATCTTAGATTGCTGTTCACATGCTATTTAATCTTAAGCTATTTTGTTTCAAATGCAGAAGACAGACATCTAAATATTATTTTTTATCCAATCATTAGGTTGGACCAAAGTAAAGCCATGGAGTATAGATGACGAGAGATAAATTCTAATGCTAGTGTATACACATAAGATCCATACTTTGATAGAAAACATCTATTGTCTTAATAAAGATAAAATTCAGCATGTCATGGCAGTCATGAAAAAATAATCCATCCATCCACAACCCCCCTTTTCCCATTTTTGCACATGGGATCAGAGTGCCACCTTCAACAGTGACAAATATCTAAAGCCAAGGTTTATACCACTGGGTGGCTAGCCCCATCGCAGTAGTTCTCCCACATCACACACTCACATGCACACTCACGCCTATGGCCAATATAGAGTGTCCAATTCACCTACTATATGTCTTTGGAATGTGGAAGGAAACTGGAGCACTTAGAGGAAGCCCACATGAATAGAAGGAGGACACAAAGACTCCACACAGCAGGCACCCAGGTTGAGAATTGAAGCAGAAAACCTGTTGCTGTGAGGTAACAACATTGTCTGTTATGCCACCCTCTGTTAACCATGCTACTTTTACCAAATTCTAGAACATGTTTAAACAATCCATATGGATAGACAAGACAAACCATCTTAAAATCTAGCAACTTTCCATTTTAAATAAACCCAAACAATTTTGGCATAAGGCCAGTCTTCTCACTGGATGCACATCCTTTGACAACAAATTCTCTCCAAACCTAATCCAGATTACTCAAGCACCACTCACCTGTTCTGATTCTGCTAGAGAATGTATCCACCCTCCCCAAAATATTAACAATATCTCTACTCCCCTATCCACTCTCCCAGTGCTCCCTGCCTTCCCCTACTTCAAAAAAAAATCTCACATAAAGAAATTAGTAATCTACTTAAAACATGCCCACAGACCCCCCCCTCCCCCACAGTCTCAGGCCACCATTTCCCCTTGTTTTAGCTACCACTGTAGGGAATTTCTAAACCAGTCCCTTTATCATATCTTTAATCTTTGCCTGACACAAAATATATTGCCAAGCATCTCAAAAACAGCACAGATTACCCCTGTTCAAACAATCAAAACCTCAAAACACCTCAAACTTCCATCCTATTTTCATCCTACTCACTCATGTTGAGATGCTTTAAAAATCATATATCCAAGTCTTAAGATACTTAAAGCAATACTATCTCCTTACCATAAAAAACGGCACATATGACATTCTCCTCAGCATGGATAAAGGTAACTTGACAGGAGCAATATTCATTGACCTTAACAACAGCTTTTGACCTAATTAACCACAAGTTCCTTCCTCTTGAGGACACTGGCATTAGTAACACATCCATCACCTTGTTTCAAGACTTCTTGTTAAACAAATTCTTCAAAGTTAAATTAAGCTGTTCTTCTCTCAGCCCATGCCTCTTTCAATGGGAGTACCCCATGTTGAAATCCTAGCTCCAGTTCTTTTTAAAGTACTTTATGACCATCCCAGTCTACAACTCATCCTTTATATTGATGACATAGAAATATTTAAGTTCAGTCACAAACACTCTACAATCAAAAAAAAACTGCAAAAAGACCTGAACTCCCTCAGTTCCTTGCTCATTAACCACAAAGTAACACTTAACCACACAAAACAAAACAAAACAAAAAAATAGCTATTTGGCACCACAAAAAAGCTTTAAAATGTCACCAAAGTCAGTCAATATCACTACCCTTTGAGGTACACTTATAGAAACAAACAACTCCTTCAAATATCTCTATTTGTGGCTGGACAAGTCACTAATATTCCATGCTCATATTGAGAAATCAAGACCAAACATTAACTTACTCCTCTTTTAGACTAGGAAAATCTCACTCCACTATCCAACCCAGTCAAAGCAACTATAAACAAAAGAGTCTTATCTGAAGAAGTCTTATGATAATAAGGCGAAAGCGCTCATTAAACATGATTTTTGTTTAGCAGCATTTTTCCACTGTAGTATATTCTTTCCTGTTTTTTTTTTTTTTTTTTGTTTTTTTGTTTTTAAGTGAATGTATTGATTACCAGGTTAGACTATACCTTGCATACATACCTTTCACCCTGAATGCATTCAAAATCTGAATAACTTCTCATGGAAAAAGGGGAATCCTGTGCCAAAAATCTGGACAGCTATTTATCATGGAAGTTACCTGGCTAATAGTAAACCCCTCCTATTCAAAAAAAACTGCAGGATGCCATCACTCAAATAAAGGTTTACAAAATAGGGTCTCAAAAAAGAGCCATAAATATTGTCTGTTTGATATTATCTATTCTTACAGCTGCTATACTTGATGTATGGACTGGTTTCATTATAAAGCAATTTTTCTCAAAATACTTTATCTTAAGTTAACAGTAACTCTACTGAAATGAGTCTTTTTACAGGTGCACATCTGCCTAGTCAAACAAACACAAAAATTTTATATTTTAGATTTATTTTGAGTGCTAGCAGAACTTGACCAAAAAGTGACAGAAGTTATTTCATATGACCTAGTTGTTAGTTCAAGATTCATTATGAGCTGTAACAAACTCTCCCAAGGTACTCTCCCACCAAAATAAATATATTAAATAAATCCTATAAACATGAACACACTATTTATTTTAGGTTCAGTGTATTATCTCTGCAACCTTTCCACCTTATTCTGACCTAAAAAAAAAAAAAAAAAAAAAAAAAAAAAAGTAAAAAAATAGAAAAATTCATCTACTTGACCAGTAATACAGAATGCCACTGTAGCTATGGCCAAAGAACAGGTTACCTCACTGTCTCCATTAGGGCCAACTTTCTGCTTAGCATTATTGTCCACAAATCTTTAAATGAATCCTACTGCCTACCACTATGATGAAAGATGAAAACATACACTGCCGATTAGGGCTAAGAAATCAGGAAGCCCAACAGCTTACTAGAACCCCATACAGTTTTCCATTTGTGTAAAGTGATTTTCCAGAACTATTTCTTTCACTTGGGATGTTCTCCAACAGGAACTTAGGTAAATAAGAAATTTCCTTCTTTTTTGTAAGCAGGTTCAATTCCTTTTGCAAAAGCAGTCCAAATGCACTTGCTTTATTGACAGAGGCTGATACAATTAACTCTGCATTTTTCATGTTTTCCCAATGCTCAGCTTCCCAGTGCTTAAAATAAACTTATATTCACCTAACAAAACATGTCTGTGTCTTTACTGCCTTGTATATTTTGTACATACTTTAAATAAAAACTCATTGTGTGCCGTACACTATCAGTATGGCATTTCAGTTTCTAAACTTCATCTTACCTAAATGTAGACATATAAATCATGGTGTTGTAGTTGTATTACACGGCGTTTCTTTTTGTCTGTCTAAAATGTGTATACTTTTCTGCATATGTACTGTATTGTTTTGTCTGTCTGTATGTTTTTATGTATCTACTACGTATATGTTTGTCTTTGCCTTGTTGGCCAGGTAATGAATGAAAGGGTCCTGTGAACAGCTTACCCACCTGTTTATCTTTGTCTTATGGGACAGGTCATGACTGAAAAGAGTCCTGAGAACAGCATACTCACCTGTTTAACAAACTGTAGTAAATAAAAAATAATTATTCATTAATCAATCAATGAATTATTTTTTTTTCCTGAATGGGATGATACTGATAGGTTTTGTAATAGAATAAATTGAGTACTTAAGGAACCCAGACATAATGCATAGCTGTGTTTGACTCCACTACAGCAGGGAAGATGCCTGGGTCTGATTGGCTTACAGAATACTATTGCAAGGCTTTCAAACATGAGCTGATTTTTCTATTATTAGAACTATATCAAGAGACAGAAGTCAGCTCCTCAGTGCTAGGTAATATATCTTATACTCCTCTCTAAACCTAATAAATATAAGTTATTATCATGCATGTGCAAACCTGTTTCCCTCCTCACCTCAGAAACTAACATTTATGCAAATATTTTAGCCCATAGATAGGAAATTAACATTGTACATCTTAGATCCTCAATGCTACATGACTTGATTTGGTATGTTTGTGGTTTAGTATATGATGCTGTGCTGACAATAACTCAATTCCTTTAGCAGCACTCTTTCTTGATTTTCAAAACAGTTTTTACTCAGTTGAATGGACCCTTTTATGGCACGTACTTTTTATGGGTTTTCCATTGCAGTATATTTTAAGACACATGTAAATGCCAAGTTTATTTTTGAAAGTGGATAGGGAATTACATTCCTTTGTGGGAATTGTAGTCCATTGTCTGGGCAGCAGTTGTGTTAATTAAAAAAAACACCACCTGCTACCTCCCTAATAGCCATACTACAGAAAGCTAACCTAAAACCTACAGCACAGATACATTAAACGAGAGTTCTTAACATAAAATATTGAAAATGGTTAACATCGTTTAAACTGTTATTCATAGAATATGATCATTATAATTTTATTTGAAAAATTGTCTCTGACAAAAGTACGTGATCCCATAAAATTTAATTTTTAGGGGTAATAATTTTTTAAGGCATGCTGAGTACATTTTCAGTGCATACATATTGTGAAAAACTCTTTATTCTCCCATTTATCATTTGCTACCTGCTTTATCATATTCAAGACTTTGGAATAGCCAGGGGATATCCTAACAAGCAGTGTTCTTAAGTTAAACAATTATAAAACACACACACACACTTAAAATGCAAAATGAATCTGGAGACTAAATGGGTGCATTGAGGACCTGCACACTCCATATAGATGAAAATCCAGACACTGGAAAATCAAGTGCTACTTGTACCAGTCTTTATTGCCAAACTTAAAAAAAAGAATAAATATCATTGTATTTGGTTTACCTCGTGGCATTATTTTCAAATAGAAGATGTGTTTAATCATAAAGGTAACAAACTAATTCACAGAAGAAAACAATCAAGACTGGGATATTCTGTTTCCTCTGTAAAACTGCACGCTACACCCATGCTTTCCAAAAAAAAAATGTTATAATGTAAATGTAAAACACCTGCAAAGTCATACTTTAAAATATCATACAGCAATTGCAAAAGGCATGAAAGCAAAGGAAAATGATTTAATGCAGTACTACAGGGTTCTGTTCTCGATACAGTACTTTTTCAGTATGCTTGTTGTAATCATATCTAAGGGAATGCAGAACAGGACCAACTGCTTCCCTAATAAAACAAAAATAGGCAAAGTAGCAGAGAATTGGGGAAGTATATGAAATAATTTGGAAAAGCCAATTAAGAGGGCAAAAAGTAGCAGATGAGGTTGAATGCAAATGCATTGTACTGGACATGGGCTTCACCTAACCTGTTGTAAAGTAGCAGGTATGGGAGTTGAGCATATGACAGTGGAGTACACCTGTGTTTAACAACCAGGAACAAGGGCAGTAGCAACGGCAAACACCACATTGATAAGTATGGTCCAGGGACTAGGCTCCAGAAGAAAACAAACAGTTAGTGCTCCTGCTACATCGACATCTGGGAAAGCTTCACCTTGCATAGTTCTGGAGGCAATATAATGAAATAAACATCAATCTGCTGGAAGACATTAGTTGAAGCCTGTCAAAATAGTGCAGTCTTGGGAATAAACAGAATACCCTTGTTCTAATGACTTTCCTCTGTCCATTATCTTGTTACCTTTATGGGAACTTCAGAACACATCAAGCAGATGTGGAATGATAAACCTGGATGAGAAGGACAGATGGGGAAGAATGGACACAGGTACGAGATTATAGGGACCAAGTGCTCCCTGGACCTGGGGAAGTACTTATTCATAGACAGAGCAGTGAATATTTGGAATGGGCAGGTGAAATGAACAGGAAAGAAGGAATCCACGGATGTATCCAAACAATATGGGGAAGGAGGAACAAGGGGGTTTAAAAGATAAGTACAAAGAAAAGGTAGAAAACTAAATCTACTTAGAAGGCAGACTTGATAGGTAAAGTGTTTCCATTTGCCATTAAATAAATGTAATGCAGTGCTGTAGTAATCACAATGGCAATCAAAATCATGTAAAAGTTAAACTACCTTTCCTCCTGTTTACATAAGCAATAATACATGACAGGATAGCCATTACTGGTGAATAGAAAACTTCTTTGAGAACTGCCCTGGGATAATGCATGACACAAAATTCTCCCCAGAAGGTACAGTATTAGAGAAGTTCTTATCTTGGATGGTGTTTGTATATCAAAATAGTATGCATTTTATGTTAAAGTAAGAATAAAAAGATTATCTTCTTTTAATAAAATTTGTTTTGCCATTTTTAAACTGAGACACAGTAGCCTCTTTTTGGAAAAGTAATTTACTTTGTATGTTTTTTTTTTGTCTTTTTATCCTTTAAACTTAGTTATATTAGTTTTTCTCTCTATTGGACTTTTAATACCTTACCTTTGGGTTACAGCATAACACAGAATTGCAGCATTATTCCATTGATCCTGTTTACAAGATATCTCAATGTTATTTTTTTAATTATAATCAGTACAAAGTTGGTTGTAAAACAAAAAAACATGTCTTTCATAACACATCTGTGAGATAATTGCTTGGCTAGTATAGTTATAAGTACCTCGATCCTCCCATTAAAATCAGTGAGGATTTTAACACAGAAAAGTTATGCTATTTCTTAGCATGATATCTCATTTCTACTCCACTAATATAGCAACAGGACATGGGTAGCCGTGTCCTTATTACTGTGTGCTCTAAGCACCTGTGATTTGTTCCTAAGAGCAACTGGTTACATTGTTTTCTTGTCAATCTACAGTGCTAGAATTCCATGAACTACAGAAGCAGAAATCTTCTGGGATGGTTTTTGGTTGCAGCTATGTTTTTTTAACTTTATGGATGGAAACCAGATACACTTACATTGAATATACAGTAGTAGAATTTTAATTATATTATTATCAACATGGTGGACACTGTAGCTGTAAGCTCAAAAATTACTGTGGTGGTTATTTTTTTTTCACTTTTAGTGACCACACATGACAGGTGGTCTTCAGAAGTGGATATACATTTTGGGGGACAGTTGAAGAAAGAAAATGACATTTGAGTTCAGCATCTTCAAGTGATCATTACTGTGCCTTGGTAGGGGTAGGGACGGAGTATAGTTTCTGAAAGCTACCAGTTAAAATACATAAGTGTGATAATGCTTTTTCACTTTTTCTGGCATAAAATCCAACACTTCAGAGGACAGTGGTAACAGTACATACTTGTAATATAATTGTGTTCCTTTGTTATTATTATTATTATTTAATTTTATGGCAAGCGGTATGACAAAATAGAAAACCCTATAGCAGCAAGTAGAAATTCCATACTGTTACTGTCATTTTACCACTTTTGGTAATCACATTTGCAGATGACTGCCAAAAGAGATTGTTGGTTTGGGGAACAGTGTGTGAATAAAAGTAATGGACAGTTAGGGTACTCATAATAAAGTGATCATTACTGTGGCTTGGACAAAGGTGAGACAGTGTATAGTGCCTGACAGTTACAAATTGAAATACATTATTGTGATTTTTTCAGTTTCACTGTATCTTAACATCAGAGGGTTACAAAGACATTGTTGATCGTTTGTAGGGAGATAGAGAGGCATCGTATGCATGAAAATGTGTCAGCCATGTGATATGCTATCCTAAGGGCAGTGTATGTGGTTAAAAACAATAAGTAAAAATGCATTACTGAAGCTATTAACCTTTTTACTTTCTGCTCAATCACACAATAAAAATGTACAAAGAAAGTGGTTATCTTTAATTTGGGTCCAGTCTGTGAAAGAATGTAAAGGACAATTACATGATTCATGCAAAACAGCCATTTTTATTGTTAGTTTGTAAGCAGAGAGCTGGTAATCTGTGTTAAGAGCAACGAGTTAAAATAAATGACCATGGTCATTGTTTCTTTCTCTTTCCTCACTATCAAGTATCAGAAGTATACACAGAAAGTATTTGTCTTTTTCAGTAGGGGTAAGAAGGCATGCACATGAAAACACAGGTTGCTTGATGATCAGTACTGAATAAAAAATCACATGGCATATTAATATCAGTGCATTATTTAACAACAGCAAGTTGAAATATGTTACAGTTTTTATTTTTTAATTTTGTTTTTAAAGAGACATTAGAAGCATACAGAATGTGGGCATCATTTCTAGAGACAGATGGTGTATTTAAGAAAAGAGTGGTTACAGCCTCACGTCTGGTTGATTATTGATATGTGTTGTTGGGGAAATGGTATGTGCAAAACAGCAGCATGTCCATTATGTTTATGTGATACCTTCACAGTCAAAGATGGCGTACCCTTGTTAGATGAGGCACACCCTACTATGACAGTATGTATGAGGTTTGAACCCAAGTATTTTATAAGAATTGCCGGAATTTTTTAATGTAATCTGCCTCAGGGAAACTGACATATGGCATATGACCATTTATATACAGCTAGTAAACCCAGAATTTCAGGGTGCTTTTGTTGTCACAGTCTGGCACTATGCTTGGAATCCACCTAGGTGCTATTTGACCTCTGCACAAAATGCCAGGTAAAACTAATGTATAGATGGTACATTAGTTTCTCATTATTTTGGAAGTAAAAATCCTGCATATATCAACAGGAAAAAAATATTTTTTCAGATGTACTATGCCACTGCTATGTTGCCAGTTTTTCAAATGGCTAAAGCTGTGGAGTCAAATTCAGAGGTGTGCAATAGAAATACTTAGGTTAGAATTGCATTCTTAGTTTTTTTTTTTTTATAGTTTTACCAAAAAGAGCCATGATGAAATCTCAAAGTAGGACGGAGAAATTGTCTTTCAAAGTTTATATGTTTTTACGGGTCTACCTGATAACACCGACACGTGAAAACACTGACAACGAAATCACCGACACCACAAAACCGAAAGTTCAAAAACACGAAACTTCACATGCCCGACAAACCACAATCCTGACAATCAACAAACAAACAAAACAAATCCCCTGTCCAAAAAGCACACACACAACACAAGCACACCAAAAACCTTACAAACCTACACTAAACCTTACATACACAACTATCTATGCACTAACCTTAACCCAAACACTAACCTTAAGGTCCGCCACTATCACACACTCACCTAACCCGTACCCTAACCCTAACTCACTTAATCCACCCCTAACCCTAACCCCACACTTACCCTAACATATCGGTGTTCTCAGCGTCGGGATTTTCAACTGTTGATCATCTCCGTTGTCGATCTTCCAGTGTCAGTGTTCTCGTCGTCTGCGTTTTGCAGTTTCAGCGTTATCAGGTAGACCCGTTCTTACTGACTCAGTCTGACATGTTGTTGTATTATACTTGATTTTCATTTCGGTGTTGTACTGAACTTCTGCTCAGTACACTGAGAACAATAATATAATTGCTTAAAATACTTATTTTTTTTATTTATTATTACAGCAGATATAAAAATAAGATATATATATATATATATATATATATATATATATATATATATATATATATATATATATGTATACATAGATTCACTTCATAATCTCGAAATACTGAAATATCGAATTTCAGTATCTCAAGACCATGAAGCCGAAAATCCATATCACCAAAACCACAAAACTGCGACACACAAAACCGCGAAACACAAAACTGTGAAAATGCAGAGCACACACTACACAGCACATACAAACGCAAACACCCATACCTCCCGACACTCTAAAAAAAGCAACACAACACACATGCACACAACTAAACAAACACACACACCTATCCTTACTATATGCAGGGAGGCTGCACCTACCCCCACTAATATATACTAACTCCGAGGTCGCACTACATTCCATAACACAGACAACCCAGCACCACACATTCCATACCCCCTGCACAATCACACATCACATACACGCAAACCCCACCACCCCCAGCACTAACACACTCACATTCTTACCTACCTTCCCTAACCCACACATAAAACTCCCCAACACAGTCAAAAACACACAAACCTTCCCCAAAACCCTAAAAAACTCAACACTTATCTAGTGCGCTATATGTACCGCGGGTTTGACATTTCAAATTCAACATTTCCAGGTTCGGGATTTCCATCCGTTTGACTTTATAGGCTCAAAATTCTGAAATTCAGTATTTCAGGATTTTGAGCTTATAAAGTGCTTACATATATATATATATATATATATATATATATGGTTCTACCTGACATAGTCGAAACCACACAACACCGACAACCACATCACCGACACCACATATTCGACAGTCCATAAACACGAAACCACACATAACCGAAATAACCGACGGTACACAAACACGAAACCCCATACACTGCACACACCACAATAACAATTAAAAACAAAACACATCCCCATTCCACAAACCACACACACAACACAAGCACACCAAAATCCTTACAAGCCCACACTAAACCTTACCCTAACCCTAAGGTCCACACTTACCTACCCGCTCCTAACCCTAGCTCACTTAACCCGCCTATCGCTCCTAACCTAACTCACTTAACCCACCCCTATCGCCTCCTAACCCTAACTCACTTAACCCACCCCTATCGACTTGTAACCCTAACTCACTTAACCCACCCCTATCGCTCCCTAACCCTAACTCACTTAACCCACCCCTATCCCCACAGACCGTCAATCTCCACACTTACCTGCCTCGCACCTAACGTCCGTCACTACCGATACTCACACAGCCTTTCCCCATGTCGGCATCCTCGGCGTTGGTGTTGTCATCCGTCGTGTCGGTCTTCTGCATTGTCGATGTTCTGCCACTCGCGATTCGCGTCGGTCTTCTTCGATGTCGATCTTCTGGAGCTCCGGATTCCGTTGTCGGTCTTCTGCGCTGTCGACGAAGTCAGGTAGAACCATATATATATATATATATATACATGTATGTATATATATATATATATATATATATATATATATATATGTATATATATTATATATATATGTGTGTGTGTGTGTTTTACAAGAAAATATTTTCTTTTAATTTACAAACAGCAATTAATGTGATGGTGTCAAATTCCATATAGGGATGCACTGAAACCCCTAAGGGAAGGATAAGAGTTTTATTTTTATAGGGTGATCATCCTATTGTTAATCTATAAAAGTTTCATAATGAAACATTTACGCGGGCTGACATATTTTTAACTGACCAGTACTACATTGGTGTGTTCAGAAGTGTTCAATGCAGCAGTCTAACATTTTGCAATTTAGCCAGCTCACACTGTGAGTGCTGTTTTGAACATCTGATCGGTGTACACAAATCAGTAATTGTGTAGACTAATTCACTACTCTTTAGTGAAATTTCATTAAATCAGAAGCAATACTCCTAAATGATTCACCACTAAAATATATTTTTAATTTCTAGCATGCCATGTTTTCAAATATCTAAAGCTGTGAGGATTAATTCTGGGGTGCTCTGCACTGGAAACTCTAAGATAAGAATTGCAGGTTTTGATTTGTTTTGTAGCTTAATGCCATACTGTTATTATCTGAAAGTTTGATTGGAAAATCTTAAAAGATGAAAGATATATACAGCTCCAAAGACAGTCCCTAGTGGCTTAAGTTCATATGCCTTTTACTGCCAGTGTAACACTTTGCATTATACACTGTTTTCATGTTGGGTACTGTGCTGAAGTTTAGTACAATGACCTAAATACTTCTTTACTGATTTGTCCTTAAACCAGAAGTAAAAATCCTATTTATATGTCCTGAATGCGAAAGTATTTCTTGGCAATGGAGATATGCCCTCCCCAGTTTAGCATTATGCAGTAAACCACATTACAAGAAATCTGTGTGTATTTCTTAGCAGCTAGAATCCCTAGCAAAGTATATTTTGTAGCTGGAGGTCATGCCTTATTATTGTGAGATACTTGATATAATACTTTTGCAATGGCAGACAAATGGTCCTTTAGTGCTAAGTACCACCATTAGCTTTATATAGCCATTTAGGTACTCGTTTTGCAATTAATTTCAAAGAAAAATGTACATTTTACATGTTTTTCAAGCTGATAAAATGAGCATGTAGCTAAGTTATTTATATATGTTGTCTGTCCTTAAGAAATGAAAACCCCAAATAATACTCTTTTCTTTTTTTATTATCAAATTTCATTTTTATTGAATATTTTCACAAAATATGCAGAAGAAGAATAAACAAGACATATACATGTGGTACAGTTGATGTTATATAATGCATACCATAAGCAAGTAATAATAGATATTGCACACTTTACTAATTAACATTCAAATTAGGTAGATCTACAATTCTGTATTACTATGAGGATATGCTTATATTGTGATTAGTCCAAGAACTTTTATCATATAGCGGTTCTCTTGTACATTATTTTGCCATTGCGAGCAGTACTAGAGGTATATCATCAACCTACAGAATGATAACAATTTACTCTACTATACCCTATATACATATAAACAAATATGTCACCTTAATTATTGTGGTTATTAATCTCAACTAAGTGATGCATTTACTATCCTTATATAATTAGCATTCAACTTACTATTTATGATAGCATATCAATTAATGCTTTGTATTACCTGATAGCAGGTTTGGTTATTCTGACTTTTTGTATAAAGCTTCTTGGCCAATATATGTTTTTTGTCATGCTTTTATATTCTGACCCGGTTAGTCTTGATCTGTCTATCCAGTTTTTCGCTATGTAAGCTTTTAATAGGGTGCATAGTGTTATTATAATGTGATTAGAGAAATTATTATTATTGCATTTGAATACATGTAATATAGCTGTCTTTTGTAATTGACTTCTTAGGATTAATTTCATAGCTGAATACTAGGAAAAACTTATTTATGGATGATAGGATTTTATTTTATTTTATTTAAATCATTATTAGGATATTGAAAGTAAATACTGAGATCGTCTACAAAAGCAATGTATTTTATTTGACTTTTTGATATTGAAATAAGAAGATGGTATGTTCTCTGAGTAATTTGCAGTAGTAATATTTCTATATAGAAATTAAACAGGTTTGGTGAGAGTAGGCATCTCTGTCTGGTTCCATTAGCTATTTGTATTGGGTTAGAAGTTATCTTATTAATATAAAGAGTTGTAGTTGCTTTAGTATATAACATTTTAATCATTTTTATATATTCTTTTGTGAATCCAAATTGATAAAGTACAAAGGGGAGGAATTTTTGATTGACTCTGTCAAAGGTTTTTGTTGCATCTACTGATAATGCATATTTAGGGGATTTGTCCTTGACACATAAGTGGGTTAGGGCATCAAAGGTTAATGTGTTGTCCTTTACTTGTCTCTGACTCATAAAGCCTAGCTGTTCAGGTGCAAACATAGCTGGGGCTACTTTTTGTATCCTTTGTGCTAAAATTGTTGAAAATATCTTAATATCCATATTTATCAGAGCTATGGGTCTATAGTTGTTCAGATTTGTGGGATCTGTATTTGGTTTTGGGATAAGTACAGTTTTGGAGTTGTTCAGATAAAGGTCTGATATCCCAACTTTTATTATATAGTTGTATAATTTTAAAAGTACTGGTGTTATTTGTTGCTTAAAATGTTTATAACATTCTGCTACATACCCATCAGGACCGGGAGCTTTCCCAGGTTTTAATTTATCAATAACCTTAGCTACTTCCTCTTCTGTTAATGGACTTTTGAGAGTATTAGATTGAAAGTCATTAATCTGAGGGAATTCTAAATTATCCACAAAGGTTTGGAATAGGTTGTCATTAATATGATCTTGTGGACTGTAAATGGTTTGAAATATTTCTTTGTAAACCCCCATTATTTCAATATCAGAGTTATAAATTTTCTCTTTATATTTTATTTCTTGTATTTTACATGTGGGGTTCCTTATATTGATAAGTCTTGCTAACATTTTAGAAGGAGTTTGAGCCCACTCCACATATTTGTGTAGCATTCTAAGTTCTGTAAATATATACTGTTGAGTTACAATCTCATTTAACTGTTTCTGTAGATTTGCTATTTGTTTCTCAATATTAGGAGTGTAGTTTATTTGCAGTTCCAGTTCAAATAGTCTTAGCTTACTTTCTATTTTACTTATATTTTTCCTTCTTTGCTTTTTGTAATATGAGGATTTTTGGATGAGGGTACCCCTAGCCGTAACTTTAAAGGCATCCCACTGAATATTCAAATGGATATCACTGTTTGCAAAGTTTTCATTTAAGTGAATAAGAGAGTTTATAATCTCTTGTTCCACTTCTTTAATTTTCAACAGGTTTGAGTTTAATGTCCGGTTTGATGCCCTGTGGGTAGTAAAGCCACTTTTACTTTGTGTTATTGTGAGATTTATTTTTGAATGGTCTGAGAATGATCTAGATTCTGAGTTATACTGCACTTCATAATGAGCAAAGCTTTGAGAAATTAGAAATATGTCAGTTCTAGACCAGGATTTGTGGTATGGGGAAAAATATGTGTATCTGCTACCTAGACTGTCTGTGTTGTTAAGTTTGAAACGATCTGTTAGGTTGAAATCTTCAATTAGTTCTGATAAAAATTTTGTGGCTTGGGGAGATTGAGTATAATGTTTATTCGATCTGTCTTTGAATGGATTGATTGTTATATTCCAATCTCCAATTATAATCAGATGATCTGGGTGCTTAATTAGTAAGTTATAAATTTCAATTAAGAAATCAAGCTGATAGTTACAAGGACCATAAACATTACTAAGAAATACAGGTTTTATGTATGCTGGAAGCAAACATGAAATAGCACCATCTCCCTTTAGTATCATAACTATGTTTAATGATGTTCCCTTTAAAAGATGTCTTAATTATTATAGCTGTTCCTCTTGATGAGGTACTGTCCCCAGCTGCTATTATTTGCTGAATCCCCTTAGTGTTTTTTTCTTTTCCCTTGTGCCATTGTTCCATAGTCATATGAGTTTCCTGCAAAAAATTATATCTGACTTCGACTTGTACATGAGGTTCATAACTAGTTTTTTTCTTCTTAATGTCCTGTAAGCCATTTACATTCCATGAGGCTATATTAATCATCTTATGTGAGTATTATTTTAAATAATCCTGTACCTGAATTAACTATGTGTGTCATGGGGGGGGGGGATTTGCCAAAGCATTGTGAGTACTGATTACTGTGTGTTGAGAAATAATAGCATGAGAGGAGAAGGTGACATAACTCTTTCAGAATTTCCTTAGTGCCTGACCACTTACCACTTCTCTGAAGGAGAAAGGTTAATCCAGTAAACAAGTAACATGTACATCATTCTAGAATTGAAAAAACTAAACATATATACAATTTTAACTATCTTACAGTAAATATTTTGCATTCCAAAAAACATCACAACACTGCTAGGATAAACACCACTCAGCCAGCAACTTAAATAGGATAACAAATATAGATGTTATTAACCCAATTAGGCAGTAGGGGTAAGTTGTGGCTTGTAATGTCAAATTTCAATACAAAAATATAATCATAGATGTAACCATGTGGCTAGATATAATCTTTTTTTCTCAAAACCTTCTTTTGACTACCTAGGTTTACCCCAGGGATTACTTCTGTGTCACTACTAGACAGAGGCACAATAAACTAACCTTAAAAAGGGCACAGTAAACTCAAATCAAAGGGTGGCGAAAGCCAAACACACTCGGGCTAGGCTTATAAATGCCCCAGGGCAGATAGCCTAGTATGAACCTATGAACCTATATAGTTCAGACATTGGAACTTGTTTTAGTAGAAAAAATGGACTCTGTTACTATATAGTGTATTATACAGATATACTATGAGCACATGTTATAAGTACCTTTCTTGCATTCCACCCATCGCCCATATAAACATATAGAAAATCAACATAAGATAAAGCTCCCTATATGCTTCATATTAAAATGCATCTACTACACAAAGTTGTTACTTGACCTTTTCTAGTATTCCGACTAATGCTAGTCCAATGAGAGAAAAAAAAATGTTGCATGAGCATAAAGTCATTTTTATTTACAGTAATATTTCAGCCAAGTCCAAATTTGTAGTGCATCTTTTCTTCATAAGCCATCTTATTCTGGAGAGATCACTGTAACCTTAGCTTTCTCATTCGGTTCTTGTTTAAAGCTTACTTAATTCCTTTACATTATCTAGATTGTCAATCTTCTGCTTTTGTTTTTTTTCCCAGTTAGGAGTCACCAATCCACTCATGATTAGCAGTGGAGTTTTACGGTGTCAAGTTGCCAGCCCAGCACCTAACTTTCCACAGAAGTCACACACACACACACACACACACACACACACACACACACACACACACACACACACACACACATTCATGCCTAGGACCAATTTTTAGAGTGTCCAATCCACCTATAGCAGGTCTTTGGGATGTGGAAGGAAACTGGAGCACCCAGAGGAAACCCACATGACCACAAGGAGGACATGAAGACTACACACAGAAGGCACCCCAGCCAAGAATCGAACCAGAGAACCTCTTGCTGTGAGGTGACAATGCTAACCGCTGCACTAACATGGCCGCCCATTATCTAGATTGCCAATAATTAGATAAATATTCTTCTTCAATATCTGCCTTTTAAAACTTACAGTTAGTGAATTAAGGAAGTTTTGCAGTACTTGTGTGATTTTTGAGCCATGAATTGTTCTTTTTTATTAAGTATAGATAGCTGTCAATTTTCAGCTTTGTAATACTGCAGTTTACTTCTTGGATAGCAATCTGGTCAAGCTATTGGATGGCACAATGCATTCACATGGTTCTTGCTTCTTTTTGGGACTTCTTGGCTGCCGTGGACTGGAATTGGCTCTGACATCACTGAATGAGATAATTAGCATGTGCAATGCAAGGTCAAAGGTCACAGGATGTCTGATGTGCCACAGCTTCCTGGAAAAACAGCTTTAGAATGCTGTAATGGAAAATAAAGCCCATGGAGACTTTTTCTTGCAATATAAAGGTAAAAATTCTTCAGAAACTTCAAAATAATGCATACAAATACTAGTGATGTCTGTATTTCATCTGATTTATGGTCTTTTACAGTTTAAATGCATTCTGAATGCTGATAAGAACAGTATAAATGCTACTTACATTTCACTAGTTATTTTGGAGGGATTTCATTGAATGCTGATAAGAAAGCTGAGTTTGCCTCTTCTTTACTTTTTACTTGGTATGTAGACCCCTTGTATTGGAATTGTAGAGAAGCAAAATATTTCATTTGGAACTTTATTTTGTTTTTTACTAAGTGTGCACAGCAATGTGATAGAATTTGTCTCTGTTGCTTGATAACGAAGGGTAAGTCCTGTGCAATTATTTTATTGCCTTTCCAAATGATTTGTTTTTTAGTTTTGCCAGCTTGTAAAACCATGTTAGCATGAGTTGCATTCAGTAGTCTCATGTAGACTTGCCTTGGGGCATCAAGAGTTTGAGATTTTCTTAATGCTCTATAAAATCTCTCTATTACAAAGTTTTGTACTGCAGCATTTTTGTCCAGGAGTATTTCAAAGATTTCTTTTATTGCAGTATGTAAAGAAACTTGTATGACTCAAGGATGCCCCTGATAAGCACATTATTTCTTCTGGATCTTGCTTCAAAATCTATTATTTTTTGTTGTAGTTCAGACACTGTTTTTTTCTGTAGGATTAGTACTACTGATTTCTTCTTAGTTTCATTTGCTACAGTTTTCTCCTCATTTTTCTCTAGTCTAGAAAATATTTGATCTAAAGTACTTCCAAAAGCATTTAGTTTTGTAGAAAAGGAGTGTATTTCTTCTTGCAAGGGTGTTAGAGCTGCCTTGAGTTCTTCCATAAAAAGGGGTTGCTCTGCCTTCATTTTTGCAGTCTGCTTCTGTAGGTCTGTTTACTGTTTTGCAGTTTTTTTATCCCTTGTGTAGACTTTTTTCTTCAGTGAAATTAATTGTGAAAGTCTTGTTTTTGATGTTTGAGCTTCCATTGAGTCCATGTTTCTGTATTTATCAATTTTTTTTATTTTCTATGTGGTTTCTTGTAGTTTATCGGTGAGGCCTGGACTGCTTGCAGAAATTCCCCTTTCAGCACATGTGATTTTGCAAATAAGTATATAAATTCTGTATATTTTACAAAATCTTCTGAAAAGGTGTTTAGTATCCAGTATAGTACAGTATTTCTTGATTTTTGATGAGTTGGTAGAGGTACTGAAGCCCGGATTGGGCTAGATTATAACTTTTTGTCAGGAGCTAACTGAGAATGTGCTTCCTAGCTGGTGGCCATCTTGGAATTCATCGAAAATAATACTATTTTTCTAAAGAAATATAATGAATTCTATCATTTTTATGTGCTATAGCAAACAATGCATATTTTGCATGCTCTAACAGGCATACACATATTTAAGATTCCGTTGTCTACTATCCCTAAAAGCCATCTGGCTGTCAAAGACAAAATAAAAGTTGGATTATTAAGGGTCTTATCACAAATATTTCATAACAATATCTTGATACTGTAGTGTGATGCTATCATTTGAAGTTAAAGAGGAATTCATGCTAGATTGGCCTTTGTAAATAGACAGAGTACAACTTTTACAAACCATCAGCCAAAAACAAATGTTTAGCTTTCAGTTTTCTTCAAAATAAAATAAACAAAATCTGTTAAAACATAAATATATAATTTGGTTTGATTTCAGGCCTAAAATGGGTATTTGTTTCCCTACAAATGTGATTGCTTTACTCTTTCTGTATGTTGAGGTATAACATTACATTAAAAACTGACTTTTTCATTACATTTGATGTTGGGAACCCAGTTAAATGATACTTTCTAGATAATTATGTAGACGAGGCTCTCTAAAAAAAATTCACGAGTAAATATTTAACCATTCTGTAAACATATATATAAAGACACACACACACACACACACACACACACACACACACACACACACACACACACATATATATATATATATATATATATATATATATATATATATATATATATATACACACAAGTGTGTGTGTGTTTGTGTGTGTGTATTGTATTTATTCTGACAGACCTGAAAATGCTCACAGTTAAAAGGTTAATATACATATGGTGGGGTTAATTGTTTCTTCTTTTTAAGAACATCACACCTGATATTCATTGAGATAGTACTCAAATGTGTAAAAACACTCTACATCCTGTATGTTGTACACTGTCATTGTGTAGCATGATTTATACTATAACACTGTTGTGCAAATATACTCAAATCTTTATGAACTGAATGTAGAAACACAAGAAACACATTATATAAAATGCTATATATACCACTTATGCCTAGTCCATTCCCGCTTCCTTCTGAAACCCAAATGCTGCTGACTGTGTTGTAAGGGCAGCATTTCAGCTTTGTATAGGAGCAAAGACACAACACAAATGAAATATTGTGCATTTAAATGGAAAAAACAGTTTAAGCAAATTAAGTATAGATATCTATAGCTATATCTATCTATCTATCTATCTATCTATCTATCTATCTATCTATCTATTTATCTATCTATCAACCTTTCTATCAATCTTCTATATCTATATAAATAAAAATAGAATTAGGATATGCCAGATGGTAACAGTTCAGATAAAAGATAATGACCAGAAACCACAACGCCAAATGAAACAAGTCCAAAAAAAAAAAGTTAAATAATATGCTTTAATAACACTCTGGTGCCCTGGCTACAATAGCCTTCAAGGAGTGAAAAGGTTAGAACACATATACATTATATATTTCAAAAACATCTAGAATTAATCAATTATACAATTAATTAATTAATTAAACCATCAATTAAATTAAAATCTTCCAGTTGCATTCAGCCCTATGGGGGACACAAGTATTACATTTTAAAATAAAGAAAGATTCCGTATAAAGCAACTTCCTTTTAAAAAGAAAATCTGTTATATATTTAGAACACACTTTCTCTAAATCAGTAGCTTCCAAACCCGAAGGGTCTGAATTATGAAATCTGCTAAAATACAGTGCAATAGGACTATCCCGTCTGTCATGTTTAATATACCTAATATGATCTCGTAGAATTAATTTAAACTTTCTCTTACTTTTGCCAATATAAAAAAGATAATAACCAGGTGTTCAATTCAGGATGAAGAGGTTAAGCTTCCTAAGCTCCAGTTTAAAAGAAAATTCCACAGCAAAGAAGACTCTTTTTTCAGATCTTTATTGAACCTAATCATAATGGGCGCTTTTGTCAATTAAAAGATTTCTTCAGATCAAGTAGTAATAATGAGGTTTTAAATGCTTTAGCAGGGTGACATAGGCTAGGTGGTTGGCATGACTGGACTTAAAGCGATGGGGTGTCTTTGTAAGTGTGTAGCTGATAGAAAAATCTACCTAATTTGCATGTAGACGTGTGTGTGTGTGTGTGTGTGTGTGTGTGTGTGTGTGTGTGTGTGTGTGTGTGTGTGTGTGTGTTGGAAAAAAAATCACCTCGTTTGCATGTAGAATCCTAGGCTGTCTACTGTCCCTAGTACACCCTGTTTTTAAAAGCATTAACAATTGCATGGTAAAAAAGGCTTGTTTCTGGTCATTATTATTTATTAAAAATCATCAGTCTCTTTATTTCCACAATAGATATTGGTTGGTACCCATTTATACAGGGCATCTCATATCAAAGTATTTTAATAATATTCATGATTGTGCTGCTTTCATGGAGATTTCATAGTATTAATGCACAGATTTCAAGGGGAGAGAGGTGTTTTCTGTGAGATTGAACACTTTTGCTCACTGCTAGTGAGCTTCCTCAGGTCTTTTTGTGTGCAAGCTAGTTTACTAGTAGAAATGGATAATAAACAAGCAACAAGAACCAATCAAGTAAACATTCAGTTGAAAAGTAACACAGATGAAAAATGCAAAATTAGAAAATTAAACTATGCCGTGTCCTTTTCAATAGACATAAGAAATATTAAAAAACATGCCAGTTCTTTTACATGGCATCAAAGATGTCCCAATAGTTAGCTGGCCAGTGCATAGAGTGGCTGTTCAGGATGCTAGAAAAGTGTATGTCTTGGCTTGTTAGAAACCCTACAGATCAGTTCCTTGGAAGCTAAGGCCACTTCCCTCCATTTGTGGTGGTGTGCTATTGGCATCTCCTTGTTCAGCATGAGTCTTCTGCTGATGATTGTGAGATAGTTTCCCCTCCTCATTAGTAAAGGTTGTGATCAATTTTCCAAGTTGTAACATGCTCTTAATGGAGCAGCCTATATAGACTCCTGGTTTAGCAAACGAAGCCCACAGTAAATGGGAAGAATACACCATTTACAGCTCAGAGTACTGTAACTACATCAACTGCTACTGGTGTGTCATTGATGACATTTTTATTGTCTGGAACAGTAATGAAGGCAAACTATTAGAATTGTTTAACTACATAGGGAATTCCATTTTCCAACTTTCCGGCAAGCTAAGATATACACTTTTCTAGCATCCCTAACAGCCACATC
Organism: Protopterus annectens; assembly: GCF_019279795.1. NCBI lineage: Eukaryota > Metazoa > Chordata > Ceratodontiformes > Protopteridae > Protopterus > Protopterus annectens. The sequence continues at coordinate 587,273,334 of NC_056737.1, read as the reverse complement.
TATGCACCAGCCAGCTAAATACAGGGACACACCTGACCCACTGTAAAGGAATTGGCATGTTGTTTTAACATTTTTATGACTACAAAATCCCAATGAAAGCAAGCACTATCCTCATGGCACAAATATTATTGAAATATTTTGATATAAGATGCCATGTATAAATGGATGCCAACAAATTTATATTGCCCCATAAAAGACTTAGCTCCTTGCTTACTTAAAAGACAAAAATAAATAATAATAACATGAAACAAGCCTCCAGTGCTGTGTGTTATTGTTAAAGATTTTGAAAACAGGGGGTACCAGGGACAATGGACAACCTAGGGCTCTACATGCAAATTAGTCAGATTTCTTCCACCAACCACACACACACACACACACACACACACACACACACACACACACACACACACAAACTTCTACATGCAAATTAGATGGATTTTTTCCACCAAACACTTGCACGCAAACTCCTTCCCCTCATTTTGACTCCAATCAAGCTGACCCTCTAGCCCATGTCCCCCTACTATACCATTTAAAAACCCTGTTACTACTGCTTGATCTGAATCAGTCTCATAAATGACAAAAATGATGATCCTCATTTACCGTCAATAAAGATCTGCAAAAGAAGGCTTCTTTACTGTGGAATTTTCTTTTAAACTAGAGTTCAGGATGCTTCCTTCAAAATTGAACATATGGTCATTATTTTTCATCTGAACTGCTAACATCTGTCATATACTACTTACACTTTTACATATATCTTGGGGGACTATCACTGTAACCTACCAGGTTTGTATTGCCAAGCCTAAGGTTTCCACATTCCAGATGACTATTTGATTATTTGTATCTATCTATATCTATACACACACACACACACACACACATACACACATGTATATATATATATATATATATATATATATATATATATATATGGCTCTACGTTACTTGATCGAAATTTCACAATCTCAAACAAAAAATGTAGAAACCCACTTAAGCGAAAGTGCACTACATTGAAAGTGCACTTTTGCAAAAGCCGATTCAAAACAAACTACTTTAAACACTATTTTGCAGGGGGGCAAGCCACCTTGCATCCCTCATGTGGGGGGCTGTGCCCCCACACCCACCCTACTTAAATATACTAACTCTGAGATCACACTACAGTGGGGAAAAGGATATATTCCTTATCCCCACTGTGATGTGTTTTAGTGAATTGGCTTTTGTGAAAGTGCACTGTCGATGTAGTGCACTTTCGCTTAAGAGGGCTCGATCTTCTGTTTGTCGAAAATGTGTGTTTTTGACAAACAAAAGTAGACCTATATATATATATATATATATATATATATATATATATATATATGTGTGTGTGTGTGTGTGTGTGTGTGTGTGTTTGTGTTATATACACTCATACATATATGTACATACATATATAACAGTCTAAAATATTATTGGGGTGATATGCATTTACAATGCATATTAGCACTGGCAGGGAGATAAATATTAAAAATTTCATTACATCTGCAATGCATACTATCTACTAGAAACTAACAAATAGTGTGAACACACGATGATGAAAAAATCAAACTAGACCATTCACATATTTTCAACTGGAGCTATCTAGCAGGAAGTTTGAAAGCGTGGAATGTGACAGGCAAATGAATGCAAAAATAGAGAAGGATTTGGTGGCTTTTTTTCAATATTATCTTATACTTGTTCTCCTCTGAGTATCAGTGGGAAAGGGAGATTGTTTTAGAAAAGAGAGAAGGGAAGATTTTTTCCCCATGCATAATATTGTGTAATGTTGCACGCAGTCAGTATTTTGGCACATGTGACAGGTTCACACTGCAGGGCACCACCAGATGAATCCTGACAGTGAAAGCATGCCTTTCAAAGCCCAAACACATGCTCAATAATACTTCTGGTTTGAGATACTGCATGATTGAGCCCATGGTCTGTCCAGAAGTATGGATTTCTTATGGCTTTCATGAACAAGGCTACTAGGGTTTATACAGCATTGCCAACAGAATGCTCCAGTGAGAAGTCACTCCCTCACAAACTATTGGAACAGGTCACATGTGCTTTTTGGGGGAGTAATGAAAACTGCATGGGTGGCCATCACACACATTGTAGATGATACTCTATACATTACAGATCATCTGCCAGAGTGATTCCCTTTGTAGTTCATATACCGCCTTCCAAGTTCACTAAGTGAGACCTTTATTTTAACGTAGGTGCAGTATATAGCTTGCAAATGGGCTATTTCATAGAAATCTCACATGTTGTTTTTCTGTCTTCTTTGTAGTATATGAGAAACATATATGCTCCCTGTCTTATGCTGAGGCATGGTATAATGATATTGGTTGAGTGTTCTCAAGGCATAAGCCTGAGGTATACCAACCCCAGCAGGTCACTGAAGGTCCCTGTAGGTAATATACATAAAGCCACAAATAGCATGGTATCCACTAGGGAATGTACTCCATTACTCCCATGGCACTGCAGACCAGGTCAACATATTTCCATGACATTGCAGATGATGCCGCTATCAACATGGTACAAGGCCTCTTGCTAATGTACATTTACTATGACTGCTGCAGCCCCCTGACATAAATTTGTGATTTACTTAGTTTGAACACAGGCATACATCTGAGTTCAGATATACTGTCAGTGCACCCCTGTTGCATGGTATTTAAACATTTCTAAATCACTCTGCTATCTTGTTTTGACTCATTATCACACACACACTGCCTCATTATATGGTCATTATTATATAGCATATATAACCACATTATTTGGGCAAGCAAAGTTCATATGTTCATAGGTAAGTAGTAGGCTAGCTGCCCTTGTGGACCATATTAAGCCTAGCCAGTTTCTCCTCAAAGGTAAGAATGAACCCTTGTACCTTGTGTTTGTGAGTTAAACACCTTATCCACTATGCCAATCCCAAACCCTTGGTCGTGATACATATATATATATATATATATATATATATATATATATATATATATATATAGAAGGGGTCTTCCAGAGTCCAGAGCAGCAACTCATGGAAAGAAAATTCAGAAATAAGTGGTATATTATTTCTATTACGAAAGTCCATGACCTGGGCTGTAGCCATGATTTTTGGAAATGTACTCCAGTTCAGGAATGTAGCCACCCTATGCCAAAAAATGGAGTCAAACACAGAGCCACTGTCTCAATGTAGTTTAACTACAATATTGAATTTATTGGATTCAGGACAGGGGTTAAGCAATTTAAATGTGGGAAAATAATTTACACTGAACAAGTAAAATAAATGTATTATCATGAGTCAGAGCTCTAGTCAGAAATAAATTATTTTTGAAAACATGAAATATTCGTTTTATACAGACCTCGTACTCTACTGGCTGTAAGTTTACAGGGAATGAGTATCGAGTGTTTATTGATTTTTAATGAACCAATCAGTACGCATGTACGTACAGTATCGTTTTAACGCATCTTGCATTTTGTATTCAGTCATCTGAATACGCGCAGGGAGCGATTTTGCACAGTGAGTGTAATTTTCTAAGTAAGAGTTTTTTAAATATAGAGAAGCCGTATCGTTATCAATATTTTACGTATAAAAGACTTGACGTTCAGGTTGTTTATAAACTGTTGAACAAGAGCGATGCTAGCAATATTGATGGTTTCAAACTTTAAAATCTTATGGCATGAGCATGTCCTGGAAGCGTTGAAATTTCAGTAAATGCAGTAATGCATATGGACGTTGTTTATTGCTCAGTACACCACAGTTAGAATTGGGATATTGAGGTTTTTACTCTTATGAACAAATATTATGGTCCATCAACTATACGTATTGACATATGTTATATTTGTTAAGAGTAACAGATTCACGGTTGTGTTTTTTATATACACTAGTTCCTGTACCTTTAAGTCAACAGAACAGGTGACCAAAACTGACCAATGATATGTGTTAGATGGTTTTAAAAGTGTTTTTTCTGGTGTTTGCTTTTGTATTAAGAGTCTGAAGAAGCCTTTGGCGAAAGCGCTTACTCGTTTGAATAAATAAATATCATATTCGTTTTTAAGAGCGTATTCTAATCATTTGAGTATCCTACTTTCATTTTATTGCCTTTGGAGTACCACGCTTTTGTTTGGATTGTGCCTATTTTTGAAAAGTAACTATCCTGTTCCACATGGTACATACATGGCTACACCTCTGTCTGTGATATTCTGTACTTGCAGTAAATCCTATTTTTTCTGACTACCTAAATGAAAGCTTTTGCTTTGTCCATCAGCAGATCTAGTAGAGTTTCATGTACCATAGGACTTATGGAGGGATGAGATAAAATAATTTAAAACTGAGCTTCACAGTTTGATATTTAGGCAAAGAAACTATGTCTCGAGTTGTACTACTTAGCCATCATCCTATACTTTTCTATGTAAGACAGACTGTAAGCTCTGGTATAATGACAGTGACACAGTAAGAACAGTCCTCCCTGGACTTCAGTTATTCAGCACTAACTGGATTAGCCAAACTCTAAAATGTTGCAAACTTTTTTTTCCAGGAAGCTATATTTATGTATCAAACATAAAAACAATGCTATGATTTGCCAATTTATTATGTGGCTACCCATGGCAGTGAAACCCGACTGAAGCAATGACACTTTCAGTGGTCTCTGTACTTTAGATGGTGCCACTGTTTGTATACAACAGGTTTTCTTTATTCCTGGCTAGTAATAGCTTCTTACACAGCAGATGTTACTGTGGATCTATTGCCATACAAACATTACTTGCACAGGTACAATAAAACTGTGTTAGTGGCAAAGCAATGTGCAGTTTCTGCCACATACAATGACTACACTTGAATATTGGAAATACCTTTTTCCTTTTTAGGTACCAAAATCAGAAGGAAAGGATGAATTCTGGGACTGGGTGGTATGAATTTGTGAAGTGGTGCATGGGATGCTTGTAGAATGTGGGCTGAGGCATAGGGACGTTGGGGAATATATGTTGAGATACTGTGGTACATTTTTTTTGCAATGCATATTTCATTTATTATTGTATATTTTGTTTGTTTGAGTCCATAGGAAGTTTGAAGAATTTTGCTTGATCTGGAACACACACACACACACACACACACACACACACACACACACACACACACACACACACACACACACACACACTCAAACCCAGAGACACATATGTACACACAAACAAATAAATATGCCTAGGAATTTTTTTCTCTGTTTGCTCAGTTTATCATCTGCCTGCTTACAAAGCCATTGTGGTACAGCGGTAGCATTGTTGCCTCACAACAAGAGGTTCTCCTGTTCGATTTTTCAGCTGGAGTGCCTTCTGTGTGGAGTCTGCATGTCCTCCCTGCGGTTGAGTGGCGCTCAAAAGACATGCATGAATGGGCGTGCCTTTACTGAAGGTTGGGTGTCAGGCTGGCAACTCGGCACCATAAAAAAATCTACTGCCAATCATTAGCGGACCGGTGTTCTGCTGTGGTGACCCCTAACCGGGAAAAGCCAAAAAGACCAACAACATCATCTGCCTGCTTACCTAAATATTTTATGAAATTCTCATCACAGAATTCTAGTCATAGAAAGAATTAAGCCAACATTCTGTTGCATTGATTAATATGGAGCTCAGCGTACAGTCTGAGAATTTTGATTTCTTTGTGTCAGAAGTAGAATAATAGAATATAACTGGTGGTTTGGTTGCCTGTGTTAAAGTCACAGTCATGTTTCTATTGTATGATCAGGACAAATCGAATATAGTTGCCCAAGTAACAGCTTTGGCTCACTGATGTTAGGCATTGATAAAGCAGAGTTTGCTCGTGCATTTTATTTACTGGATAATTACCACAGATTAGCATAGCATATAGTTAGCTTCAGCACCATTCAGAAGCCTGTATATAAAATAGCCTATTTTTTACTTTCAGGTGTCATGGCTATATGCACACTTTAGTAAACAAGCAAACAAACTAAGATGAAACATTCAATTTCATTAAGCAACAATTTAGTTCATATTCAATTAAAATAAGGTGCAACTTTGCTAATGGCTCTCCTGAGGTTTTCTGCTTCTTGCTTTTAAGGCCAGTCATATATTGTAAATATCCATAAACATCTAGAGGATGAAATCCTACATGCATACTTCATTGAACAGTGCAGAATGTGACATTTCATTAAAACAATGGCTGTACATATTTGTACAGTTTGTAACTGTGACTTTAACAGACCAATGTAATTATCAACTAATTGGATCTTTATTAGCTGAGCAAATAAACTGATTAACACCAGTGCTGCAGTACTCAGATATCATGTTATGTAGTCAAAAGAGATATACTTAGAGAGCATTCATTTGGGGGGGAGAGAAAATTATAGTTAGCAAACTCTTTACAAAAAACACGGGATTGCACTAATTCTCACAGGTTATAGTTTACTCCCAATATATATAGTGACACAGAAGCAACACATTCTTTTTATAGTGGTAACATGTTAAACTATCTCTTGCGGAATGAATTTATGCATTGTAAGTGGACATTTAACACATTCCATGTCACTGTATAATGATGAAACTGAAACTTTAAAACATCTAATCATACTTTTAAACAGGAAGCTACATTCTGAAAATATGTCATGGTGTCATAATTGTCATGTGTTCCACTATCCATAGCAATCCCTGCTCATATATTAACAGGCAAGTGTTATAGGATCAACACTAGCATTTTTCACTGCACAGTTTCAACTCCATTCTCTTCACCCTGCAGCACTACAAATACAGAATGATGTACAGTCACTGCACCATGTGTGTGTGTGTGTGTGTGTGTGATGTGTGTGTGTGTGTGTGTGTGTGCACATGTAAGAGGGAAGTTAAACTCAACATTTCATACTGCGGCTGCCTGAAAATCAGACAAAATGTACCGCATTGCAGCTCACACCTCCAGTTCATCCAAAGCACCAATTAGCATTGTGAAGACTGCAGTGTATGCTGTCAGCATTTTGCATGAAGTGATGACATAGACCAGTGGAATTGTTTTGGAGGAGCCTTCGTATGATGTCAACCAATGGATACTGTATAACTGACAGAGGATCTTACTCTTCATTAAGAATGTGACATCTGGGAACAGCTACACAGATGTACTGAGCTCTTTGTTAAGAATGTGATATCTATAAACTGGTCTACACATGTGCTGATGTTTTAATTAAGAATGTGACATTTATGAACCACTTCACACATGTACTGAAGCCTTGGTTAAGAATGTGACATCTATAAACTACTGCACATGTGTAGTCAAGTATTGGTTAAGAATTAGCACCTGTGAACCACTTCACATGTGAACTGAAGTATTGGTTAAGAATGTGATGTCTGTGAACCACTGCACACATGTACTGAACTTTTGGTTAAGAATGTGACATCTATGAACCACTGCACACATATAGTGAAGCCCTGGTAAAGAATGTGACATCTGTGAACTACTTTACACATGTGCTGACATCTTGGATAAGACAGTGACATCTGTGATGTACTGCATACATATACAGATGTCTTGGTTAAAAATGTGGCATCTAAAAAACACTGCACACATGTATTGAAATCTTGGTTACAGACATATACAAACCACTGCACATGCTCTGAAGTCTTGGATAAGAAGGTGACATCTATAAACTACTGCACATATATACTGAAGCCTTCCAGGTGGACTGGGGTAGTGAGCAGAAGTAGTTCAATGCCACACTGAAAGTCACTGGGTGCCAAGAACTTACCAGGCTTTATTGTCTACTACTCTGGCGCAAATCCATACAGTGTGCTTACCTTGATATGTGGCCTTACATGCCTTCATTCAGCAGTGCATATAGCTAGCAGGTGCTCTGTGAGGAGGCAGGTTTATAGCTATGCTGACATCCTTAGAGCACAAAGATCCTGAAGCACTTGGCAAGGTTCATGGCTGGTTATATTATATGAATGGAGACTTGCTATGAGTGTATATAGGGAGGTTTCCCCAGCATCTGGCAGGTGATTTCAACCTCTGTTGCCATAGTTACTGTACATCCTTTACATTTTTCAGTCACTTTCAACTAGAATTTGCAGTATAAATTTCCTTTCACAATTTTTTCCTCAGTTGTAAAGATAGCCCTCTACATGACATGGATCATCCATTTGCCATGTTGTTTTGCAGCTACCATCTCCTACATCTTCCTGTTTCACCATCACTTCCTTACTTTACTTTCTATTTATTGGCATGTATTAGGTTTCCAACATTTGTAATTGGCATTTTTCATCTTCCTGGCTCCTTATATCACTTGCTGTCAGCCTTAGTGGTCTATAAGACAGGCATGTGTGTTCGCCTCCTGTGCATTTCCTCCGTACCAGTGCTTATTGTGCATCCATTCCACACTACACTATTTGATGAGCTGCTAGCAGAGAGTATTCACAGCTACAGTTTCTCACACCAGTTCATCCACCTGACTTATGCTATCATTAATCCACACAAATACTACATGTCTTCCAGAACACATCTTTCGGGAACAGTGCCATCTTGTTTTCTATTATTTACCTTTTGTTGGCTGGGTTGATCACACAAGCCCTCTAGCCTGATTTCAAGAGATGAGGGTTGGTATAATGGTTAAGGTGTTTAGCCCACAGACACAAGGGAAATGGTCTGATTATCACCTTTGAAAGGGAAATATGCTAGGCTTAAAATGGTCCAAAAGGACAACTAGCCTAGTACTTACCTATGAACCTATAAAAAATCAGGGATAAACAACATGATAGTAACATGTGGAAAGTGTTTTTCCTGAACAGTGAGAAATTTGCCCTACTCTTTTCAGTAAGTACTACTGAATCATTAACAGTTCATGAAAGCTACCACAACCCAGACAGATAGGACCTCAATGTAATGTCTCATTCAGAAGATAGCTCCTAAGGATTTGAGCTCTCCTGCCCCCATAGTGCATTGCGGCATCAGTACCTGAACTTGAATCGACACCCATTGAAGCAGGCTGTAGTATAATCAGGACTGGAGCAGTGCTCATTTTTCTGCTGTAGAGAGCAAAGTTTAGAAAGAACTTATATAGCTGTATACTGGAAAACAACTATTCCATACTGCAGAATTGATGTCTGCCCACAAAATAGAAAAAAAATGTCAGATCACTCTAGTTCATAATTCAGAATGGAATCAGCAAGATGCTTGAAAAAACAGTAATTTCTAGAAATATAGTATTTTGAAGCACAGACAAATAAAAACAATTTTTGCACATCTGAAGCAGTATTATATTTATGCCTCAATCTGGAAATACAAATCTTTTTTTTTTTTTGATAAGTAGCAGCAAATCTAAACAGATTGGAATGTTGATAATGCAGGTAAAATTGATTTTTTTCACAGTATGAGATTTCTTTATATTATTTTCAGTTAATAGTTTCCTAACTGCATACATTTTAAACAGTTGTTCAGGAGTTATTTTAAGATATAACTACAGGCAGTCATTAACGTACTTCAAAAACATTTTTTTTTGCAAAACCAATAACAATTATGACTACTTGTTTGCATCAATGGTCATTGGAGATACAAAGTAGATGTGTTTCTGAGACCAGAGATTGTCACTGTTATTTTCCACTAATGTATGTTGCAGTACACTGTATCATGTGACAGGAAGCAGGTAAATAAAAAAAATCTGCTAAATCAGCTATAGCATGAAAAAAACAGGAATGATGTAAAAGTGCTAATAAAGAGCATCTTATTTGTTTACTTGGCTTATTGCATTGTTTGCTACTTCATGAAGAGATAAAACTCTTTGAACAAAAACAAATCAGTACTAAAGTGCATGAAAGACCACATAATGGCCATTAAGAACATTAAAAGTGTCATATTATTCGTTATTTGCACACCAGGTTAAAGAAAGTACTTTTAGATGACTAAGTCGGTAATTGTTGACAACAGATAGCTATGCAGAACAGCTTTATATCCTGTTGCTCTTACAATTCTATGGAAAAATATTAAGAAAAGGAGGAACTCTTACAACTATATGAGAAAAAATATTTCTTATCTTTATGTGAGAAATATAACCAAGTATGCTGCTTATTTTCTGTGCACAATCTGCTGCCATGGTTTAGGGCACAAGAAAATGAATAGCTGAATTAATGACATTTACAGAAGAAAAATCCATATGAGCTGATTGGCAGGCCAAGCTCTGCCTTATTTACGAGTGCAGTCTATACCAAAATGAAGGCAACTGAGCTGATGGAGAGCTTCATTAAGGGAAAATGTCAGTCTTACATTATCTAAATTATACTTAGATCCATGCTTGGTGACAGTGGATTAGCTCAAAGGAGTTGCATTTTGAAAGCTAATGAGTTTTATGCTTAAAATAAGAGCCGGGGCATGAGAATGAGTCTTTATTTACATCAGTGGGCTGATGGCAATAGTGCATGCAAATGTGTAAAGCATACTAAAATATTTCCATTAACAACTAGCTTGTTAAAGTTTTGGTGCATTGTACTTTAGCCATCAATTTGTTATTTTACATTATTCATTTGCTACTGCATGTTTTTCTTTCTGTATGCTCAGTAATTTTACAATAATCTGATGCTATTGCATGCTACTTTCTCTACATATTCTCATATTGGTTATTAAACATTGATTTTAGTTCTTGCTGTCCATAAACCTTAACATTTATAAAGGAATGAAGATATGCCCTTTCACACCTCACTTCTCATTAAGTTTATGGTTTATAGTTACATCCATTAAAAATACTTAGCATCAGAATTTATTGCAGTGGATATTGCTAGACAAAAGAGACATAAGGGAAAGAATGACAGAGGTAAACTCGAAATGATCTGGGGTGAAGTGTGAGTGGGAAATAACCATGTTCATTTCAGAGCAGCAGATATTAGCAAGCACTGGACAGGGTTCAGAAATGCATAACATACTGTGCAATTCTGTTTGTAGGTGGATTGCTTAGCACATTGTGCCAGAGCAATCCAGAGACCACTGCAGCGCTGCAGAGGAAAATGGTTTCATTCTGTAGCACTACACCGATCATGCAGTGACAGCCAAATGAGCATGCATCAGTCCCGGTGCACGACTACTGCTAACTAACCATGTGTGCTTCCCTGGAACCTTTCACTGGGATTGCAAGATCATAGGAAGGCAGTTTAACAAAGTACTTCTACCATGCTTTTGGGAAGCAAAGTGAGAAAAGTGTATGCCATTTTTGACAGAGTCCACCATTCATTCTTTTGGCAGGAAAAGAGCTGTTAGTTATACGGCAATGAAGTATTGTGAAGCCATGTGCACGTGTGTGTGTGTGTGTGTGTGTGTGTGTGTGTGTGTGTGTGTGTGTGTGTGTGTGTGTGTGTGTGTGCGCGTGTGTGTGTGTGTCTTTGTCTTTGTGTGATACTACTCAACTGTCCAACTTTTCACAGAATTTACAGATTTTTGCCTTATATTTTTCATCTGTTCTTCATAAAATGTGTGGTTTTCTGGCAAATCATTGAGGACTGGAATCATTAGATAATGACAGATGTTTGAGTGTCAGACTTCATAGCCTTCAGAAAATGTACACCAATACAATACCTGTTATTCTATTAACTTTCTAAGCTTGTACAAGCATTATTTAAAAGCCGGCCCTATTCTGGGGCCTTTCTTTCCCATTGTGTTTGGCTTTGTGCAGAATTCTTCCTTCAAGAGGTTGAGAGGTATGGTGTGTGAGTGTATATGTGTGTAGTTTCATCTGTGCATATAGGGGCATGCTTGCAGCTAGGGTCTTCCATGAACTCTTGAGTCACAGACTGTGGAATACCAGTATCTTACAGCCAGTGTCTTAGACATCTTGTAGCATGCATGGTCAGCTGCTAAAGCTCAAACTTCACTACATGTTCAGATGAAGAACGTCAGCCATGGAGAGAGTGGAGCTGCTGCACTTCATGTGAACACAGGAACTGAGGTTGTACCACATTATTGTGGCAGTTGTGTGGAGAGAGTCGGACAGGGTCATAGTGCAGATTAGAGTTTAAGGCAGTGACTGCAAGGGAGATTTAGGTTTAGGGAGAGTAGCGGTTTAGATTTAGAGAGGGGGAGTGGAGTTTCAGGGTTAGATAGTAAGGAGAGACTTTAGTTTTATGACAGGGAGGGAAGTTTTAGGGTTAGATAATGACCAGGGACTTCAGTTTTAGGATGGGAGCAATTGGGAACTTTCAGATCTGGGAGGGGAGTGCTATGACTAGGCTTAGGGACTGGATGAGATGGAGTTGTAGGTTTTTGGTAGGGCTATGCAGTTTGCTAGGTTCAGATGGCGGTGGGAAGGCTTGATAATTTACTAGGATTGGGCTACTGGAAGTTAGAGCACTTGTCAGTTAGAGAAAGATGCTTCAAGTGAGTATATCATGAGTTACTAGCACATGATCAGTTGTAATAGACCCTTGAAGCTCTCTGGATACCTATGTGCGAGTGTGCACATGTGTGTATCTAGGTTTCTCTGTGACTATTGCATAAGTTGATAGGAGAGCACTAAGACAGCTACTTGTAACTGTGCAGTGTTCGATTCAAAGACATAACAATGAACCACTAATGAGATGTTGCTCTAAGTGGTTTAATCATATATCTGAATCACATTTATTGCTGTTGGATTATTGAGCACCGCTGGTATATTCAAATAATACTGACAGTAATATTTTCATGTATCCCAACCATTGTTTTACATATCTACAACAATCAAGCATATTAACATATATTCATTATATGACTATATAATGTATGTATTTTTGATTTTTTTTAATATTTAATGTAAATGCTGCATGATATATTATGACTTTGTGTAATCAGATTCAGATATACTATTGCAGCTTTGTCTATCTAGCACACTCTGATTTTTTTGTGTATGTGTGTTTCCTGATGTGACTGACCTAAAATTTCTCAATGGTATAATTTTGCAGACAGAATTCAAAATTAAAAAGTCTGTTCTTTATTTTTTTTCATTTTCTAGCTGAATTTTCTTCAACGTTGATATTTTGGTATTGTAGTCTAGATGACTGAATAGGAAAAAAAGTGTTTAGTTTCTTTGATTGAGCAACCTTAAACCTGTACACAGATTTGTGGTTTAAACTAAAAGAAAAGCATTGTAAAACACACATGAAATATAGGTATTAAAATGCCTCTGTGCTTCTAAAACAAATAATATTCCCAACAGATGAAGTGATATGTGAATGTATGTGTAAATGGATATACATATATACATTTTATATATATGAGTTTATATCAACTGCCCAAAATCACAAGTATTCGACCACACAGTAATCGAAAACTTTCATTGAAACTCAACCACTAAAAAAAAAGTTTAAATTCTTCAACAATTTTTTGCAGGGGGGGGGGTCAACATTCTTTGTAACTCTTGCACTCCCCTGTTACACACACACACACACACACACACACACACACACACACACACACACACACACACACACACACACACACACACACACACATACACACACACCTTTTTTAGGCAAGGTTCAAATGACAAATTCACCACCGTAACAGGTACCAGCAAGCAAAATCTGAAGGTAATGCTACTCAATGCTAGAAGTCTAAACCTCAAAATGCATCCACTTGAGGCACTCCTTAAAATGGAGAACATTGACATCTGTGCTGTGACAGAGACCTGGTTCAAGGCTCCGGAGAGCACCCCTGCATTACCAGGCTATAATTCATACCACACCTTTCGACCACCTAACCTGGACCGAAACACTAAAGGTGGAGGTGTGTCCATATTCATTAAGGATATCCACACCTCCAGACTAGTTGCTCAGCATAATGCATCCGAGATTATCCAAGTGCAACTAACTCTGGGCAAGACCACAATCCAAACTGTAACTTGCTACAGATCCCCCACCATGCCCCAGGATTCCCACTCCTTATTTTTTGATACATTGGAAAATATTAGGGTACAACCCAACACCCTCATAATGGCAGATTTCAACTACCCCACCATTAACTGGGAAAACTACTCATGTACCAAATCTTTTGCTTAACGTTTTCTGAAATTCATAAATTCCAATAACTTGGATCAACCTATCCACATCCCCACCAGGGGCAGCAATATCCTAGACCTGGTCATTACCAACATGGGTGACCAGTGTTCCGCACCAGAGGTCAATTCCTCATTGGTCAGATCTGACCACAAGCTAATCACGCTAGACATCCACATCCCACCCCCACCCCCCATTAGGGAAGCCACCGTAAAAAATTTCTCCAAAGCCAACCATGCTTTATAAGACAGAAGTGGCAAACTTCACGACACTCATGCAGATGGACAATAGAGGTACGACTGCTGAATCCTACACAAATGCACTTTATAAGCACTTACATGAGTGCATGGATCGTGCTATCCCTAACAGAACTAAGATGCTATCCTCCAAAAAAAGGAAGCCAATCTGGTGGTCCCCTGCCATAAACAAACTCTACAACAGAAGAAAGAAACTGTTGTAAAAAAAGAGTAAAATCCCATGATTGGAGGAACTCCCTGGTCAGCCTCAGTAAGAAGCAGAGATCCCTCATAAAATCCTCCAAAGCTAGTTAAGAAAACAAAATTGTCACTGATTCTAAAGACAACCACAAAGCATTCTATAGCTATCTCAAGAAGCTCAATGGCAATACTCAGATCTGCTCTGAGTTACACACAATGGCACTAAATATACAGAACCAACTGATATTGCCAACATCCTGGCAGATAAGTTCAGTACTAACTTTACCCCTCTCTCACCCCCTAAAGGGCCCATCTCTATACCGGAAGAATGCAAAGTTCCTGTAGTCATGGCTGCCCAGGTAAAAATCACACTCTAAAAGCCAAGAACACAGCATCCATGGGACCTGACAACATACCAGGCTGCGTTCTACATGGACTACAGAATGAATTGGCACCCCACCTAAGCACTATGTTCAATCATAGCCTCACCTCATGGTTTGTGCCCACTGAATGGTGCACAGCAACGGTTATCCCTCTCCGCAAAGGGGAAAACACCACGGATCCCTGGAACTACCTCCCCATTAGCCTACTGAGCCTGGTCTGCAAGGCCATGGAACGTATCATCATTGAACTTCTAAACAAAGACATTGGTAATCTCCAAACTCTGGATCCCACCCAGTTCGGGTTTGTAAAAGGCAGATCATGTCTCCTAAACCTGATAAACTTCTGTAAAGCAGTCACCAAAGCCATAGACGAGGGTAAGGTGGTTCACACAGCCTATCTAGATCTCACCAAGGCTTCTGACACCATCCCCCACTCTGGAATTATAGATAAACTCACTAAACTAGGTATAAATCCCTATGTCACAAGATGGGTTGCCAACTGGATCACTGACAGAATCTACACTGTGAAAGTAGCAGACTCCAAATCCAACTTCAGACCAGTGACAATTGGAGTACCACAGGGTTCAAGTCCTGGGTCCTCTCCTCTTTGGTATCTACCTTTCTGAAATACAGGCTAACACAGCAGGTCTTTGGCTTATGAGGCTCGCAGATGACTGCAAACTAGGAGCCATAATCAAAACTCCTAATGATGTGGACATCCTACAAAAGGGCCTCACTGAGACAGATGCCTGGTGTCAAAGGCATGGCCTCAAGCTCAATGCCAAAAAGTGCATTGTCATCCCCTTTGGTAAAAACTCTGTATCCATGAGCTACCACATAGGTGGTAGTCTATTTTTTTTCAAAAATGTCTTTATTGCATTTTTCAATAACAAACACACACAAGAACACCATAAGACACAGATATGTTACATCTATGTAATAAAAAACATAAACACAAAGAAAAGGAAAAACATAACCACCACAAGCTAACTAACTATATACAAATGATACATACAATTTACACTAGAAGTCATGTTTTTAGCCAACTACTACAATAGATAATAAAGGCAGGTAAAATCAGATATCACTTAGAAATGAGGAAGACAGGTTAGGAACTGGTCAATAGACTGGGGTGATACTATTGAAGAGCCATTACCACATAACCCATTATAAGAACTATAGTGCTTAACTTGAGGGATATAATGCAATTAGGGATCAGACAAAATACTAATCTAAAGATACTAGGTGTTTTTATCACTTAAGAATGACATCAAGCAGGCATTGCCAGTAATTGTGGTAGTATTCTTTTTCAGTGGTTGAGTATATTAATTTGTGGGAATGAATATACTTAATTGCTAAGTTGCTAAATTCTGCCCATGTGAGAGGGGATGAGATTAACCAATTTTTTGTAATGTAGAAATTTATGAGTATACATATTGTGATGAATACCTGCTTTAGAATTTTTGATAACTTGTTTATGTTAACATGTAATATAGCCATCTCCCATGATAGTGTACTTTTTTTGTATCCCATTTTTTCTAATTTAGCCATTCGGGAGCACCAGAGGTTGTGTACCTTCTTAAATTCCCATATGACATGAATATCTGCAGTTTGATTGGGGCAATGCGGTCATATGGGTGAGAATTTTGAATTAAATTTACTTAAGTTCCATTGGTGTGAAATAGGTGTTATTATTTATCATTATCTGAGTGTACAATGACCTTTTGAAAGGAATAAACTTGACCATATTTTCTACTCCCTCTTTTTTGGTTTGCTCATTAATCTGCGGGAATTTATCTTGCCAATAAGGTGAGAATAGAATAGAGCTCTGAAGTTTTCTATTAATTACCAGTTTATATGTTCTAGAAATTGTCTTACCTTTGGTAGCTAGGCTTTTAAGTATTAAATTAGCCACGCTAATTTCCTGTATGTCTAAATTATCTGATGTGACTTTAGAGTTTATGAGATAGCATATCAAATTAAGGATGGTAGTGTAATTTTTTGGTGAGATTTAGCTGCTGTCTTATTTGTGAAATACTAGTTCCTTTCCATTTGTAAATCTCCCAAACATTAAGATCCCTTATTAAGGGGAATTCTTTCAGGTTAATTGGTTGGTTATTTATTAATAAATTAGGATTTAAATGAAGAGGCTGTAGGAAGGGAAGGGCTTTAGAAAGTTGGATTGACTTGAATAATTTTTGGGTAACTAAAATCATATGTTTAAATAGAGGATTTACATTTTTGATGCAGACAGACTTTGGTTTAATTTCTAAGAATAGTTGCATTTTAAGATTGAAGCCAAGGGTTTTAAGTTGTTCATTCCTGATCTTAATCCATACAGGCGACCAATTTGGAGATCTAGAATCAAATTTTATTATCTTAATTAATTTATATGAAGTGATAATGCTATGATATAGTTTAAGATCAGGTAATCCCAGTCCCCTTTAGTTTTAGGAAGTATGATCTTATCATATTTAATTCGAGTAGATTTGGGAAACCAGATAATTTTTGATAAGGCTTTTTCTGCACCTAGAAAGAATTTATTGGGAATAACAGAGAAGATGGCATTTAGATGGAAAAGAATTCTTGGGAGCACATTCATCTTAACTATGCTAGCTTTGGAAAGTAGAGACATATTTATATTCTTCCATCTATTTATGTCATCTTCTATAACAGACCAAGTCCGTAATAAATTATTTTTGATAAGTTCATTAAAGTTGGGGGTTTAAATTGTATCTAAATATTTTAATTGATATCTAATCTTGAACTAACTCACAGGGAAATAGGATGCCATGTTTCCGAATGGATTAATGGGGAAGAGATGGGATTTATTTGAGTTTAGCTTATAGTTGGAAATTTCTGAGAATCTGTCTATGGCATTTATGATTTTAGGAAGATCTGATGTGGGAAGTTGCAGGTAGGTATTTAAGTCATCAGCAAAGGCTGAGTAAAGTAACTTGATCTTAAAGATTTTTGGGACGTGGTGAAAAGTTTTTTGATATATATATATATATATATATATATATATATATATATATATATATATATATATAAGCAGGGGTTCTGAGTATAGGTTAAAAGGATAAAGTGAAAGTGGGCAGCCTTGCCTTGTTCCATTTGAGATGGGGATGAGATTGGTTCTGAAGTTATTTATTTGGATAGAGGTGGAGGCTTTTTGATAGAGAGTTTTGACAATGTTAACAAAATTCAGAGGTATTCCAAACCTAAGCATTGTAGCAAACAGGAAGTTTAAGTTGATTCTATCGAAAGCTTTGCTGGCATCAGCAGTAATGATATATCTGGGGTGTTTATCTTTATTGAGGTGCCCGATAATAGTATCTAGAAGAAGGGTGTTGTCACAAGTTTGTCTATTTGTCATAAAGCCCATTTGGTCATTGGAGATGATAGAGGGAAGAACACTTTTCAATCTGTTTGCAAGGATATGAGCCAGAATCTTGATGTCAGTGTTTATCACGGCTATTGGCCTATAATTAGCTGGGTCTGTAGGGTCTGAATTAGGCTTATGTATAAGAATTGTTTTAGAGTTGTTTATGTAATTGTCGGGTTGTTTTATCCCATTTTGTATTATGTAGTTGTAGACTTTAAGAAGTATTTTTGAGACAGGTTGTGTGAATATTTTATAAAATGCAGATGTATAACCATCTGTGCCTGATGATTTACCTGATTTTAATTTGTTTATCCACATTTTTTATTTCTTCTAATAGTATCTGTGACTCCAAGCGATTGCTCTGTTCTTTCATAATTTGGGGAAAATTTAATTTGTGCATAAAATCTTGATACTTGTCTGTAGAAGAAGAAAGGGATAAATTATATAGGTTTTTATAAATATCCTCAAATACATTAAGAATATCTTGGTTTTCATGATTTATACGTCCTTCATAATGTATTTCCTTGATCCTCGGGGGTCCACTCTTTATGTTAATAATCCTGGATAACATTTTGGATGGTGTTTGTGCCCATTCTGATTATTGGTATAAGGTTCTTAATTCTAGTAGAGAAATATTTTCTAGGTAGTGCAGATGTAGCTGCTTTTGCCAATCAATTATTTTACTTTCTAGTTCTTTTGTGTAATTTTGTTGTAGTTCTATTTCAGCAGTGGTAATTTGAGATTCAAGTTTATTTTTTGTGTGGTTGTATTTCTTTTTAAACCATACAGTCTTTTGTATTAAAACACCTCTGATAACAGCTTTGGTGGCTTCCCACTGCTTGTCAAGATTTATCTGGACAGATACAAGATCCTCATCAAGTTGATTTAGAATACTATTTATTTCTTGTGCTGCTTCTTTGTTCTGAATAATTTTCAGGTTTAATGTCCATTTATTAAAATGTGAGAGTTTTTTTTGGGGGTTCGAAGTGTTGATGGAGGGGCTTATTTTTGAGTGGTCTGAAATGGTACTAAAAGCTACAGCGTAACCCATTGAATACGATCTAAAAGCTTGGGAAATTAAGAATGCGTCAATCCTTGACCTGGACTTGTGTGCGGCTGAGAAGAAGGTATATCTGGATATTGTATTATCATATTGATAATTATCTTAAGGGTCAAAAAGATCAAAGGTGTTTTGCAGTTTGTCCATAGCTGAAGTGATACGTTGAGTATTTTTGATGTGCTTGTGGGATCTATGTTTGTCTGGGTTAACTAAAACATTCCAGTCCCCTCCTAGGATGTAGAAGTGATCTGGGTGATTAGCTATAAGGTTGAAAATTTTGTATATAAAGATATGTTGATTCGAACATGGGCTATATAAATTGATAAAGAGTAAGGGTTTATTTATAGCGTGGTGTTTACAAGTAAAAAGCGCCCATCTCCCATTAGCGTCTGTTTGTGTGGAGATAATTTCACCTTGGAAAGATTTATTAATTATTATAGCTAACCCCTTAGAAGTGGAATTATCCCCTGCTGCAATTATTTGCTTGATCCATTTCTTTTTCCTGTCTATATTCCAGAGTTGTGAGGTTAGATGGGTTTCTTACAGGTAAGTTATTTTGGATTTACTTTGGTACGTTATATGCATGATTAAATTTCTTTTTTTCCTGTCTGCGAGCCCTTTAACATTCCAAGAATCTATTAGTATCATTTAACAGTGTGGTTTAAAAATATCCTTGTAGTGATAGGTGGATTTAAGTGAGTATCTAAAAGTAAGGGAGTCTTTAGTAGGCTACTTGTGGAGAGAAACAATTTACATTCAGTGACTTCTAGTCTCCTACCGCCCTTGCAGGTGCCTAAGTGAACATGAAGTGTACTGTAAATGAAGGCTTGATAATACAATAACAGAATAGATAAAAGAAGCAGAGGGATGTCAAAGTTACCTATTTGGATCCAAACTTGAACAAACATCCACATCATACCAAGTGAGGCAAGCCTCCTATGTCATATGAGTTAAAAGGAAGGTTTAGTTTCTGACCTCTATTAAACTGTACATTTCAAGTCTAGTTGAAGAAAAGTAAAAGAAAAATGGAATATAATAAAACAATAATACAGTATTGCTATTTATAGAAAAACTATATATTGAAAATCAATAAAATTTATACTGACTTTATGGGACAAAACATATAATCCTTAGGTTATAGTGACAGGTTAATGACAGCAAACTCTATACAGCATTCTTTTAAAGATTAAAAGTATAAGAACTTGAAGCTAATAACAAGATGTAGCGGAGGAGAAGAAAACAGAAACAGAAAAGCTAACACAGCTACTTTTCTTGTCTAATTAGAATCCATATAAATAACAATAACAATTCTCACTTGAACTTATACAATCATTTAGAGAGCTAGTTCAAGTAATGTAACAGCTATTAGTATCATCTTAGTTAGGCAATTATACAATATATAATTAAAATTAAAAAGAAAAAAGAAAAGGGGAAACAATCTTGCAACAAATGGCTAACTGGAAGGGCTACTTAACTAATCTCATAGGAAAAAAAGATATAAGAAACAGTTTGCTAGCCAGGTAAAACATTTCCTATGAAGTTTTGATATGTTACCCTATAGTATTTGTAAAAACAATTGTTTCATTAGAAGATACAATACTTGAATCAAGCCATAACATTTTTCCCTCCTCTCCCTGAAGGGTGGAGATAGGGGCATAGATGTATGCACATTACAAACTGGTTGATCTTATATTAGTGTTCTTTAAATAACAGAAGTTTTTTTTAATATAGGTGAACACAAACTTCTTTTGCTTTAGTTTGAATCGGGATATTATATAAATAACCTGGTGCATTAATAGTGTAAAGAAATGTCATCAGTTTCTTTATTTTACACTACTCTAGGAAGGTCAGAAGTGGCCACAGTGGTGCAGTGGTTAGCATTGCTGCCTCACAGCAAGAGGTTTGCCGGTTTGACCCTCAGCTGGGGTGCCTTCTCTGCGGAGTGTGCATGTCCTCCCTGTGGTCACGTGGGTTTCCTCCGGGTGCTCCGGTTTCCTCCCACATCCCAAAGACATG
Organism: Protopterus annectens; assembly: GCF_019279795.1. Lineage (NCBI taxonomy): Eukaryota > Metazoa > Chordata > Ceratodontiformes > Protopteridae > Protopterus > Protopterus annectens. The sequence goes on along the minus strand of NC_056737.1, from coordinate 587,252,043 downwards.
CTGCAGGTGGATTGGACACTCTAAATTGGCCCTAGGTGTGAGTGCGGGTGTGTGTGTGTGTGTGTGTGTGTGTGTGTGTGTGTGTGTGTGTGTGTGTGTGTGTGTGTGCCTTCCGTGGAAGTTTGGGTGCCGGGCTGGCAACTCAACACTGTAAAACTCCACTGCCAATCATGAGCGGACAGATGATCCACTGTGGCGACCCCTAACTGGGAAAAGCCAAAAGAAGAAGAAGACTCTAGGAAGGTCAGATATTGTGACATACAAAGTTTCAAGGCTATACAACTTTAGAATAATGGTAAAACAGTTATGGTTTAATTGGAAGTGCTGATTTTCAGGTACATATAATGTGAAGAACAATACCTTTTATGCACTTTTAACAGCTAATCTGTTTGGAATGTGAGCTGCAGGGAGGTGTGAATACACTAATTACTGTCTGTATTGAAACCACATACCACAGACTGCAGCAAGTGATTAACATAAAACTCATTTTCTTTTACAAACTGCAAACGTGTTAAACATAGATTTTTAGAGTTCTAACTGGTGTAGATAGATTCAATCTTCAGGAAACTATTTTGAAATAAACATACCCAGCACTTGCGACTCATTTTTTGCCATTTTTTCAGTTCTCAGTAATGCACTGGGGCAATGATGATGTTTCTGACGACCTCTATGTGTTGAAAGGTGAAAGGTTGTTGCTCGCTTGTGGTTTTGAATGGAATTATGGGAAATAGAATGCCAAAACTCTAACGGACCTCATGACCTTCACAGAACATTCAGAATTTTCGTTTTAATATTTAAAGTATTTGAAGCAGGAAGAAATACCTCTAAAATAGCTGGAGCAACAGTCGTTTACCACTGGGCAGGTAAAATTAGTTTCTTCATGCTGGATTTATTTTAAACAGTCTCAAAAATGTGGATTTTGCATCTTCAGGAGATTCAATGGATATTTGTTCATTTTTGTGGAAGAATATTAAGGTAGAGGGGTACTTCATCTGGAAACGTATATTATTTTCAATCAGGTAAGCACAATATTTGCTCAGTTTCTGCCGGCTTTGTTTAATTTCAAGGGGTAAATCTTGAGTAATAGTTGTTTTATGTCCTCTCCAGGACAGATTTTTTTTGGTTTTATAGGCAGTCAGGATACTTTGTACATGTGCAGCGTTTAATATCCTGATGTAAATCTGCCTAGGATATTCGTATGTTTGTGATCGCCTTGTAGATCTATGTGCTTTCTCTGTTTTAATGTCCTCCAACAGGTCTTTGTTGCTTAGCATGGAACTGAATATTTCTTTAATTATTGACATCAGCTGTGCACTTTCAAATGACTCTGGTATTCCTCTTATGATAAGATTATTTCACCTGCTTCTTGCTTCTAAATCAATCATTTTTGTTGCAGTTCTTTGACTGCATTAGAATTTGTCTGAATATTCTTTTTGAGATCATTTATTTTTAGTTCATTGTCTATAGTTTTAGCTTCATTTTGTTTCAACCTAAGCATAATCTGGTGCATATTTGTGCTGAAGGAAGCAAGTTTTCTTGAAAAACCTTGTATTTCTCTTTGAAGTGGTTGCAAAGCACATTTAAGATCTTCTAGTGATAATGGTTGTTCTTGTTTTGAACAAAGGTTTAGTTTAGTAGGTTCTATCAGAGGTTTAGTTTTTTTTTTGCCTTTTGGAGGAAGTATCCTTTTCAGGGGTGGATATTGCTGACAGTTTAGTTTTTGTAGTAAGAGTTTCCATATTATCCGACTGATTCTCCATCTGTAGTCCAGTGTCTAATGTTTGTTTTTGAAGAAAATATAGACAAGAGTAATTAGCATCAGTGAGTTCTGTAGTGAGATAACCTTTCTTCTTTTATTCTTTTTTCTTGTCGTAGGGCCTGCGTACCTGGCTGAATCCACACCATGAGGCTCTGAATGCAGTCTTCAGTAAGTATATTTCTTACTATTTGGAAGGGTATCCGATAGAAATAAAGGTAAAAACAGCTTGTATTTGCCTTTCTGTGTTAAATCCTGTTAGACTGTATAGTTTTACCATTGAGAAGTGCAGGCTAGATGTCAGACACAGTTTGAAGTTTAGGGAGCTGCACAGCTAGTGTGCTTACAGACTGTCCACCATTTTGAATGAAGTGGTAGTCTACTTAACACCCAAAGTGTGATAAGAGACCTTGGGACACAGGTGGACAGTAGTCTCTCCTTTGATAATCACATTATCACAGTAGTCAGGAAATCCTTCTACGTGGCACACCTCATCATAAAAGGTTTCTCATCTAGGAAAAAAGAGGTCATTGTTCAACTCTATTCATCACTCATTAGACCCATTATAGAGTACAATGCCCCATTTGGTATGTACTTCACAAGACATCTACAACAACTGGAAAGGCTGCAGAAATAACTCACAAAGAGGATTACCAGCCTCATACAGATGCCCTACACAGACTGTCTCAAAAACTCCAGGTTTACTCTGCCGCATATCGCCTACTCAGAGGTGATCTCTGCCTAACATACAAAGCTATGTCAAACCCAGAGCTGTTGGACACGCTCCACTTAAAAAAATCCTAATCCCTCAAAGCTACAGTCTCTAGGGACCTAAACCTTGCCACCACAATAAACAGAACATGCTGGAGGGATAGATTCCTGTCCCAGAGACTTCCCATACTCTAGAACAAACTACCTATATATGTCAAACAAAGCTCATTAGCTCTCTTCAAGAAAAATCTTGATGATTAGATGGGAAATAGGAAATTCACCCCGGGGATCACCTCTGGGGCTCTGCTCGACAGGGGCAAAGGAAAATAATTTTCTTGGGTGGCGAAAGCCAGGGTACCTTTTTGGCTAGGCTTATATAGGCCCTAGGGCAAATAGCCTAGTACCAACCTATAAACACACAGATATATATATATATATATATATATATATATATATATATATATATATAGGGTCTATATTACAATGTCAAACTCACAGGAGTCCGAATGTTGTAATATCGAACCCAAATGTGTGAAACACGAAAATAGCAAAGCCACGGAACACCGATTTTTTTTTCCCAGGGAAAAAAATCATTGGGACGTTTTCGTGGCTTTGCTATTTCCTCCACTGTGGTGCAATCTTGGAGTTGGTATGTTTAAGTTTAAAGTATACGTGTTTTTTTTTATTGGAACAGCAATTTTTTCCCCTGGGAAAAAAATCGCTATTCTGTGTTTTTGTACTTTTTGGGTTTCGAACTTAACAGTTCGATAATACATTGTTCAAACTCCTGTGAGTTTGATGATGTAATATAGATATATGGGTCTACTTTGATTCACTGAAAACTCATTTCACTGAATGTCAAAACACTCACACCAAATTGATGAAAGCTCAGATCACTGAAAACTCATTTCAATGAATGCAAGTACTGTTTGGCAAATAAAATGCATATGCCCTTTTCTTCACTGTAGTGCAATCCAGGAGTTAGTATATATAGTTAGGGGGGTGTGGGGGCTTTCAATGTAATGAGATTCATAAATATAAAAGCTAAGTACGTGGAGGGAGATATGCCCCCCACATCCCCCAAAACTCAGAGTTAACTCTGAAAACACAGGCACTATTTTGAGAGATGTGACTGACTTTTTACAAAGTTTGTATGACTGGTCTGTGGATAGGAATCTTGCTAAATGCTATTTTGCTACACTAGACGTAGATTCCTTATTCACCGTTATTCCTTCAGATATTGGGATACAATCAGTTAAACAGTTTTTACTAGAACTAACAGAATATGAGCAATCATTTATTACCACTCTGTGTAATATTTTGTCTTTGGTACTTGAAAATAATGTCTTCTTGTTCCAACAGCAACTTTATAAACAGGCACAGGGTGTTGCCATGTGCACTCCCGTAGCAAATACATTTGCTAACATTGTTATGTATATTTGGGAACAGGAGCACATTTTATCAGCTGGCAATCCATTTCTTGAGAATGTTGTATTTTATAAATGATTTGTGGATGATTTATTTATCATTTGGGAAGGAGATGAAATCACATTTGATCTGTTTTTTAACCCCTTATCTAATACATGTGAATTTTTGAAATTTAAGAAATGCATCTACTATTCTAGCATTCATTTTTTAGACATCACTGTTACTAAAATGATGAAGGCTTCTTAGACACCTGTTTATATAAGAAAACCGTTAAACGTAATAATATATTACACAGAAACAGTATGCACCCACATTTCACCTTTAAGAATGTAGCCAGCAATCAATTCTTAAGAGTAGCAAGACTGAATACACAAGATAATAATATCTTGGAGCAAACAGAAGTTCAGCAGATATGTGAAGAAGTGAAAAAGGAAAGAGATACAGTTGCTGCCCCCATATTTTCAGGTCAAGAACATAGAAATATAGACATATAGGACATGGTGCCAATTTTGGAAACAAACAAAAACTCAGATGCACTTTGACCTATAACAAAAACTCTTTGGCTGTTAAGAACATTATTCGAAAACATTGGCATATACTCCAAGATGTTCCTGCACTCAGTAACTTTATCACTCCCCAACCTTTATTTTCACATGAGAGACATAGAAACCTAAAAAAAATTTAGTATGTTATAAGGAAGAACCTAGATCATGGTTCTCATTTAATTCTTATAAAAAAGAACCTAAAATGTGGAAACTGCTTGTTTTGTAAATATATTAACACAAGGAAAACAATAGTGCACCCAGTGACAGCCACAGACTTTGAAATCAGAGCTTATGGTAACTGTAACACAAGAAACTTAGTGTACCTAGCAACACACTCCCATTGTAATTCATTCTATATAGGAAAAAAAATAATCAGAAACTCAAAGATCGTATATCTAGTCACCTCTCTAAAATTAAAAGACATATCCCCACTAATGCTTTATGTATACATAAGCTTGAGAAGGGACCATCTCATAACTTTGAGTTTTTAATTTTAGAAATTCTATTAGCAAACATAAGAGGTGACAATATAATCCTTAGGACCGAGAGAGCAGAACTAAATTAGATTTTATGATTCAGGGCCCATGTCATCCCAGGACTAAATGGCATAGCCTCTCTAAAATGGATGCTTAAAGCTAAACATGAATCTGTGTAGGTTTAACTCCAGCATACTTTGGGCTGTATTATCTGATTGTGTCTATTTTGTATGTATATTTTTAGTTTTATATGCACACACACACACACACACACACACACACACACACACACACACATATATATATATATATATATATATATAATATGTGTGTGTGTGTGTGTGTGTGTATGCATGTATGTATACACAGACATGCTTATTAATGTGACATTTATTAATGTAATTTTTATGCATACTAATGGTTGTTTTTATCAACGTGGTTCTAATACACAAGCATATGTATTTATAAATATAATTTTTAAATGTATATTTACAAGATTTTATCATAATATGCCATAACAATGTTTTTTCTTGGTACTTCTCCTTTAAATAGATTGACTTTTAATTGCCTATTAACTTAGACATGTGACTTTTACACTGTATTTAAACCATGTACTAGCCTTTGTTAGTTGATTTATGCACCTGAGGAAGTCCTCTGGGTGAAAATATTTACTCGCGTATCTTGAAATTGCTTGGAATCATTAAAGGACTTCAGTTCACTCTGTGCACCTGGAAAAATTGTTTGGCATTATTAAAGAATTTTAACTCACTCTGCCCTCGTTTCCAGTGATTTCTTTTTTCATTTTGGACTCTGCTGGTGAATCATTGGATTTGCCTGTGTGCTGGTTCACTCATCTTTTGTTATATTATATATGTACACATTTACATAAATGTATATACACAAACATATATACCCATCCATATATATATATATATATATATATATATATATATATATATATATATATATATATATTATATATATTGTATAGATATAGATCATAGAAAGATGTTGTAGTGTCTACATAACTATAGACATTTCACTTTCTGACCTCCAGTACTTCAGAAAAAAATGAATGCTACATAACCATGTTATTCTTTCAGCTCCTCAGGTATGTAACAGCAACCTTTGCGCTCTAGCCATGGTTTGGGGTCTTTTCCCCCTAAGCATTTCTGACTTTGGTCACTGATTCTTTTTCTAAGAAGTTGAGGGAGATTTTTTTTTTATTTTATTTTAGGAGTTGGGCATGTGGGATACAAACAGACACATTACTTATGATTGCTGGGGCTGTCTGTTGAGGAAAATGACTAACTACACTTTGCTCTTTATTCTGGATTTGCAAGATTAGCATGATTTTATTATTAACCCTTTTTAAGCGCAAGCTGGTTAACTAAATGGGGAACAGAAAATACACCCCTGGGATTCCACCTGTGTCCCTGCTGGACAGTGGCATAGGGTGCTGACTTTTTGGAACATGGGATAAATTCTTGCGTAGGCTTGTAAGGGCCTCAGGGACAATAGCCTCTTAAATTCCAAAGATCCTATGATCTTTTGATTTGTGTGAAGCAACTCAGATGGAACAAAAGCTGAAATTCATTACACATTATGTTTCCATTATTTGTTTGTCATAATAAGCCATCTGAAGTCCATACAGAAGTGACTTTAACTGCTGGGTTGAGACAGGAATGAAGGCAGCCGAACATGTTGTATTTTTCTGAGTTTAAACAGTCACTGATCCAGCTTTACAAGATGAGTGTGTATATACATGTGAAATAAAACAGAATGTTTTATTATTGTGACCATTATTTATCTGAGGTATGCACATTAAAGCAGATATAACTGATGTATATGGAGACTGACTGTGGATACAAGTAAATTACTCTTGCTGTTGTTAAACAGTAGTGAAGGATTTCATGCGGTGAAAGTAGTTTCAAACAATGCATTTGCTAAAGTCAGTGTAAGAATAGTTGTGCTATAGCCTGAGGGAAGGGTTATGGCCTGTGTGTGTGTGTGTGTGTATGTGTGTGTGTGTGTGTGTGTGTGTGTGTGTGTGTGTGTGTGTGTGTGTGTGTGTGTGTGTGCTGGGGCAATGCAGTGCATTTAAGTGGAATAATTTGGTCATGATTTTTCACCTTCCATTGCAAGCATCAGCTTGCTTTGGTTGTCTGTCAAGGAACAGGATGTATGTGAATGTAACTGGTCATTGACACAGTAGTGCAGAGGGTAGCATTTCCATCTCACTTTGTATTGCTCTGGTTGAGCTTTTGGCTGTGGGTTCATTTGTGTGGAATCTTCATTGCTTCCCTACATCTGTTTATGTTTATTCCTATGCTCTGTTTTTTCCAGTAAACCAAATAATTTGTCTGTTGGTAAATATGCAGTGTGTGCATCTTGTGTCTTGTGATAGACCTGGCTTGTCAGGGCCAATGTCAATATGTGTGCACTTATGTGAAAAACCAGTACACCTTTTATGAGAGACCTGGCTTTCAAGGGTACTGCTTGTATATATGCATGTGTGTGTGTGTGCGTGTGTGTCTGTGTGTGTGTGTGTGTGTGTGTGTGTGTGTGTGTGTGTGTATGTATATATATATATATATATATATATATATATATATATATATATATATCTAGAGAGAGAGAGAGATCATTGATTTTTATCTGAGAACCCAGACAGTATTGCCAGGGACATACATAACTATTTTCTGAGTAGCAGTAAAAAAAAAAAAAAAAAGTTATAAAGTCATTATCATCTAACGATAAGGTATAACATGCATTATAGAACAGCTATAGAGTGTGACTGGGAGCCTGGCTGCCTCTCTTCCAAGCCTGTATAAGTGAATGTTGACATGGACGGGCTTAGAAGTGCCCGCTGCCCTGATCCTGTTGTGGTCTAAGACCAACCCTGCTTATAGATATGCAAAGAAACTAACTGAAGCTTGTTGGAGGAGCTGGGGATGGGGTGGTAATTACTAATGTAATTATCCTTACAATCCAACCTCAGATGCTCTTCACCTATGGTACTATTTCACCTAAGGCCAGCCCTGGCTGGAAGCACAGCTTGTACTGTGTCAGTATGTTTGCCTGTGTGTGTGTATATATATATATATATATATATATATATATATATATATATATATATATATATATATATATATATAGTGTGTGTGTGTGTTTGAGGATGTGTATCCATCAGCATACTACAGGCCAGATTCCAAAAGAGTTGCTCTCATCGTAACTGACCTACTTCTGTGCAAGTCATATCTATAAAGAGGTTTACACCCAGGGTCAGATACCAAAGCACCTGCTTCAGCTTGCTGTTAGTGTAATTGGCACTTACATTGAGTGCAAGTCTTTTGGAACTGGGCCCTACATGTTTGTTTAAATGAAAATGTGTTTTTTACTGATTATCCAACTTACAAGCAGTGTCTAGTATTGAATATTCCATAATAATGTCCTATGTACTTCTGTTATTCCAGGATTTCATTACAAGCATGGTGATTTCCTTTCATAACTGAAGCCTTCAGTGATCTCATTTTCATCTGTTAGTACAACCTCATGGATCTAGGAATGCTGAACGAAAGTTCAACAGTCCAAATCCACTATCACTGAACACACTTTAACAAAAGCGCTTTCACTGAAAAAGCGCTTTCGCTAAAGTGTGTTAAAAAAAACAACCCCCCCCCATTAAATCTACTTTTATGCAGGGGGGCTGTGCCCCCCTGCACCCCCCACACACCCCTACTTTAATATTCTCACTCTGAGATCGCACTACAGTGGGGAAAAGGAAACTTTCCCTTATCTGCACCATAGTACGACCGGCACAACAGGCATATTTAACGTGAAAAGCATTTCCGTGTAAGTATGCCCGCCCATTCGCAATTTGGTAAAAAGTGCATTTGTGCCAGAGTCCTAGACCAAAGCTCACTACATTAAAAATTTGATACTTCACTTTTACAAATAATTGTAGACAGTTCATAAAAATATATCATATTTTTATAAGCATATTTCCTGTTCCATAGATATAACTCAAATTCAGTCTACAGAGAAGCCTACTGATCAAGCATGGATAAACATTCAAATTAAATCATTTATTGAAGTTGAACTAATTCAAGATATTTCTTAAATTAGTGAACATCATAGTCAATATGTGTCCAAGTTATATTTTACCATCTGTAATACATAAATAATACAGAATTATGTTTTGAGGTTAAAATGTTAGTTACTGATAACTAAATTAAGCTGTGTTATAGAAGTTAATCACTCTTTACATGAAGTTAATGCAACTTGTACAGTTTTAAGTATATGGATATCCATCTACTGTTGAAATGCATACTAGGCTATTTTCAGATGATCAAGATTTTGCTGGAAATGAGCTTCAGGAAATACACATTCCTCATTACATGGAATACATCAGCAAAAATGAAACTATTTCAATGAAATGTAGTGCTGCAAGCACATCAAAACTAATGGGTTATATAACAAGTTGAGACATGATGCAGCTTATAAAATCGCAGCCAAATGAAAGTGTCGGTATTTAAATAAGCATAAGATAGGCACAGGAAAAAAATCTGCAGACAATATCTTTGTTGCTGCTGCAGCCTGCGTGTTTTTATTTTGAAAGACACTAGTCTGTACTGCATGCATGATAACTTGCCGTTTCACAGAAACATTGTTTGGGGAGCCATTTGTTAAGATGGACATGGTGTAATAGACTGTATTTTATATGCAGTGTTCTTTGATTTTTCATTCTAATGAAATCAATATTACTCACCAACTGATAGATCAGGTTCTAAGTCCAGGCTGTCAAAAATTCAGGCACTCAGTAGATCAATGGGGATATTAAAACAGACTTTCCCATTTGCTCCATTGGATTAACTTGCCACTGTTAAAAAGACAGCTTTAGACATTGTCATTGCATGTACTTTGTAAGAAAGTTCTAATCTTGGTCCCTCATTCATGCAGTTTTATAAACTGCATTAAAGTAACAGATGCTGATTACAGGCAAAACATAAAATGCATTTCTTTACTACAAACATATTTGGAACCAGTATGGAGTGGGGGGAAACAAGCTACTTAAAGGAGATATACAGCTGTTTAGCTTATGTTTTTTTTAAACTGTAGTTTAACTTAATTTTTTAAAATATGTTTGTGATTAGGCACTGGTTCTCCTGTCCCTTGCCAACTGCACTGCTATGCATGAGATATCCAATGTAATTAAGGAAGGAGTAATAAGAGAGGTCATAAGTAATGCGGCTTGCCCAGTTTGTGTTTAGCAATGTAATGGTAGCAAAGATATTTAATAGTCATAGCACTTTCGAGTAAACTTTGTATAGTTTAAATGTTTTTGTATCCATTAAAATATCATAGTCACGAATGCAGGCAAATTTTCTGGTCACCTTGCCAGTGAGAAATGTATTGTTAATTTCTTATATTAGTTTGTGTTGTAAAATATTTTTAATTTGTTCTTATGGCAAAACACTTCAAAATTAATGCTATGCTTTCTTAGTTGTTACTGACTATAATTTATGTATCACATGTCTTGAATACAGTTATTGCATGTCTTTGGAATAATAAAACAAAATGTATCTTCGTGATTGATGTAGAACAGTTTCTTTGTTTAGACTATATGCCTATGATCTTGCGCATTGATGTGAAAATGTAACATTTTACTGACAGACCTATAGGATTTTATGACTTGTTCATGTTAACTTATAAATTGTTATACATGGTTAAATAAGAGATCTCCAAAGTCTATAATAATATCAAAACTCTCCAAGATATTTGATTAAGTTACCAACCCAACAGAATATTTCAAACCATGGTGCTATAACTTCATATATTAACTGTAGCTTGAAAAACTCTGTGTTCTTACCAGCAGGTGTTATGTAAAATGAGTATCCATTCTGCATATGATTCACATACCATCTGACAGCTTTCTGTCATTCACAGGGCATGTATTTGCAATGTGGTATACTTCACGTGATGGGTTCGTATACACAAAGAAAGAAAAAAGTTTCTGCAGTTTCATCAGTGCCATTAATATTAAAGTTAGTACATCCAGCAGTACTATTTGCGAAGAGTTAAGTTTGTACTTCGCTATGAGGTTATTTACAAAGTAGTATAAAAAGAAGAGAAATTTGAGTGTTAAGTACTTTGACCAGCAGCTCTATGTTAATTGTCAGTTACCACCACTGGTTCGAACAGCAGTTGCAGCTCTATTATATTGCCAGCAGTACTAAAATGTTATAAATGCTGCATGTAATTAGATTGTCCATTTTGCATGTTTAGCCTTTCCTCAAAGTTGTGAAGCTGTTGAGTTCATACTTTAAAATAAGGTGGCATAGCTCCCCGCCCCCTTGAGGTAAGCAAAGGGGCATGTTTCCCTGCAAAAAAAAAAAATGATGTTCGTTGCATGTTTGTAAAAATGGAGGTTATTGTTACATAGATTTCTTTTTTCATTCTTACCCTTGATGCACTGAAATTAGTCTACAATATACATGTATCATATTTCCATTCTCAGTATTTAACAGCACAAATCATTTATAATACCTGCTTCAATAATATGTGTCTGCATTGCTTTTCTTATAAATGTGTAGCACAATCTGCATATCTTTGGCAGTAAAACTGCTTTTTTTTCTGTTTGGTCTCTCATTAATACAGTAAAGCAGACATCAAATAACGTCTTGAATGAAGGTTCATGTGCTTTTTGCATGAAGAAAGAGAAAGCAGTGATTTGAAAAGATGCGGCCTGACTGGTTGTGGAAGGAGGAAGTTGTGTCAGAGGGAAGTAGGCCTATGACTATTACTTTGGCTTTGAAAAGCTTGATCTTCCAAATGAGCCTGATCATCACAAGAAATAAAAGAAAAAATGGTTGGATGGTGCAGCGGTAGTGGTATCCCCCCGCAGCAAGAGGTTCTCCAGTTTGATTCTTGGTTGGGGTGCCTTCCGTGTGGTGTCTGCATGTCCTCCCCATGTTCATGTTGGTTTCCTCCCACATTACAAATACATATGTCTAAAGCATTTCTCTGCAGGCCTCCTCTGAAAATTGGCTTTACTCCAAATCGGACTTTCATGGTTAACAAATGTTAAATGAATATATAAAGGCAACCACCTGGCCCTAGACATAGTTCTTGTTAATTTTAATTCTGGTGGCTACCAAAAAAGCAATTACAAAAAAATGTAAATCAATATATAAAGCAACTGTATTTTAAGTACTGAATATTATAACAGAGGTAAAATAACTGGAAGTTGGATCTTTAAAAGAGAGTAGGAGCAAATTACATCGAAAAAAATGGAAATTTTGAGAACAATACATGCAGAATAAGATGCTGGAGGAGTGCGGTCTAAGGAAAAACAGGAATTGATCAATTTATGCAATGTTTGACTCATGATAATTGTATAAATGGAAACATGTTAACATGGTTCGTTTTCTTTTATATAAATATATGCTTGTTTATGTCTGAAGTGATAATTCAATAAAGGTGTTAAAAAAGGAAGCCAGTTGATCACTGGTGTGCTAGGGGAATCCCTAGCTTGACTTCAAAAAGGGGAATAAGTGAAAACTTGTTGAGACATTTGGTGCAGTAGTGAGAGGTAAAGACATTACTCATAGCAGTACCTCAGGTCCACCTGTTGAAAGATTAGCTGAATGGCCACTCATGAGGCATAAGAAGGCAGCAGGTGAGTCTGTACACCAGAGAAATAATGCCACCTGTGATGTACATCACTACCAGGTAGTAATGAGAATTGATAGTATACTGTCACACCTCCATACCTTCTTAGCAATGTGGAAAAGAACAAGTTCTTCCTTGTTTGTTGAAGTACTAGATTGCAGCCATGTTGTATGGTTGAATGGACAGGACTCCCATTGGAAAAGGCCTGGAGTACCAGAATGCATAGTAGGACTGCCCCCATATTTATGGCAGAGATATGCAAGTGCTGCTCCTGGGGTGTTCAGTTACTTTAATGGTCTGTCATTGAAAAAAAAATCCACATTAGTACAGGCAGATCCACATCCATATCCATGGTAGCTAGAATCTGTGTTGTCTGCAGCTAGAAAGGCTTCCTGATGTGCATATTCACTGGATATAGCTAACAGGTCATGTAAAAGTGATATGCTTTTTTTATCCAAACCATACAGTAAAGGAGGTATAACTGCTGACTCTGCAAAACTCGGTGAATAAAAAGGGTTCAATAAAGGATTCTCATGTTCCACCTGACATAAGGCATTATGAAGTCCTGATGTTACAATAAGACCCTCACCCTTGAGACAGTCCTCTGTTGAACGAGTTTTGAGAATAGATTATTGCATATATTGCTTGGAACAGAGACAGGATCTTGTCTTACAGTAAGACTGCTTGGCAGACTGCTGTGTCCAAAGAACAACCTATGAAAGTGAACTTGGACCGGAAAAAAATGGGGATTCAAAGGATTTACCATCATACCAGAGGACGAGAATAGGTTGCATAAAGATTTATTCCAGGGAACCAAAGTATCATGTACTGATGCAACCATCAGTTAGTCATCTATATAAGGGAACATATTTGTTCTCTGCATCTTTCCATGTGCTGTCTGTAAGGAGCAATTGGAGGAGTCTATTTTTGAGGGTCTTTAATATCTTCTTCCTGGAAAATAGTTTTCACCCGGATGAGATGTCCATCAAGAGCGTGAACAGACTTGGGGGGATCAGAAAAAAGCAGATGAGTTTCCCCTGGAAAAGAACTCACTGCTTTATCCTTAAAGTCAGTTGCCACACCTGGACATGGAGGGAGAAACTCTCCATGACTGCCTGCAAAGTGAGACAATTGGGGTTGCTAAGATCCATACAGTGGCTAAATGGTGATCCCAGCTTCTGGACCTGTGATGTTATGAGGAACCAGATAGAGACCTGCCTATCCTCAGCACCCTACTCCTGCTGCTGGTACTGATTCTGTGGGCCATGCCTGAGCTACATCTGGTGGTAGATGCTTAGCTCCCATAACAGCATGTATCTGACCCAGCCCCTTCACATTTTTCAGGTGCTCTGAGACTTTAGCGAAAAGGGGAAAAGGTACCTTAAAGGAACTAAACCAGGACAGTCACTGTTCTGTTTTCATTAAACTAAAGTTAAGTATTGCTCATAAGGCTGTGTAAATTGAGAAGTCAGTTGTCTGGTTCTTTAAATTTTCTTCCAATGGACCCCTTAAGGGGTTCATATTATATGACCGAACGCTAGAAATAGCGAACGATCTATTATCGAAACAAATGCATGAAACCACAACATTTCGAAGGAACAGATCAGCAAATTTTTTCGCTGATCCCCAAAAAAATGTACAGGCAACATAAAGTGGGGGGGCTTCACCCCCACCTTAAATATACCAACTCCGATATCGCACCACAGTGAAGAAAACAGCAAAGTCTGGAGAACGGCTGAGTAAATTTTTTCCCTGGGAAAGAATTTGCTGATCCGGTCCTTTGATATTCTGTGGTTTCGTGCATTTGGGTTCGACGAATGAGTTTTCGCTATTTTTAGCGTTCACTCATGTAATAGGAACCCCCACATAAGAAGTCTTCAATTACATTTTGCAGTTCATCAGCTGTACATACTCTGGAAGTACATAATGCAGGTGAAATTAAGTACCACCAGAGGCAAAATGTTAGACATGAATAACCACTTTCCAAAACTTAATTCCTTATTATGGATGAACAGTGATGTTCTGGATAGTGGAAGCCTGGTAGAGGTAACATCTGGTTTGGGAGTCTTTACACAAATCATTCAGTCCCTTGGGGGGGTGTGAAACAATCTTCTTCAAGAATCAACTTCTTCAGGACAGAGTTCACTGTCAGGGTTTTCCTGTCCGATTGTTGTGGCATCTCTGAGGATAGTCAGTAACAGGGGGGACCATGCATGGGGATTTTATTATAAATCAGTAGGCCTTCTGCAAACTGTGTTATAGGAAGAGAATGTCTTAAGGCAGCCAGTCATTTTTACTACATTATCTGGAAAACTGCCTTGAATTTTGGATCATTTGAAGGAAGGATGAGGGGGACAATTCCATAGGGAATACAAGTAGACTATAGGTGCTTTGTCTTGGACACATGATTTTTGGGCCCCTTTTCAGGATGTTCAGACTTGGAAAAGTCCAGGGTTCTTTTACTAGAAGAAGAAAGGCTGTCCTAATGTAGGACCATTCTTTGCAACCTTTCTTCCCCACGTTTTAAGTCAGCATCACAAACAATATATATTTGTCATTATTAAGCAGTACAGGAAGTGCCTTGTCAGTCTAGGCAACATAAAATGTTCATTTAAATCAGTTAATCACCCTATGAATACAAATCAAGAAGCACAAAAAAAAGTGGGGTCACATCCCTGTGTTGGAGCTTGTTTGGCAGAAACATAAACTGACCGTGTTTAGCAAACAGCTGTGAAATACGCACATATGAATTCATTGTAACAACTTTGTTCCTCAGTAATATATGTTAAATTTGGGAAAATGGAGACATTGTTAAATTTATTTAACTAGTAATGATGTCATTAACAGAAAAAAAGATTAGTTATCCAATTTGTTAACAATGAAAATGTAAATGCT
Source organism: Protopterus annectens (assembly GCF_019279795.1). NCBI lineage: Eukaryota > Metazoa > Chordata > Ceratodontiformes > Protopteridae > Protopterus > Protopterus annectens. Next base: position 587,236,558 of record NC_056737.1, on the reverse strand, counting down.
GTGCTTTTCAAAATGTAATTCCTGAGCATTATGTTGATAATGAAACTGTACTGATTAAATGTAATAAAATAGCTGCTAGAACAATAAAATTAGCTTGATATCTTTGTGCTACAAGTAAGTTAGCTAAATTTATAGCACTGGTGGATGGGAAGGAATTGAAGGACAGGGCAACTGCAGGGCTCAGTTTGGTCCATTTTGGTGAGGGCCACTCAGTTGAACCCCTCACTTGCCACCCCACCCTCCCTTCATGCTGGCTTCCTGGACTAAGACTATTTTAGATTAGGTAGCGGGAATACATTTTATTACTGTGTATTAAAACAAATCAATGTGGTTATTCTAAATTACATTTTTGTCATAAGGCTTGTTGAAAGAGAAGTAACTCCAGATCCAATATCTCTTGTAGTTCCTTTCTTAAGGACTGCTTAACCCACTCAGACACACTATAAGTAGTCTGTTTGATGGGTCATGTTTGCTACCTACTTTGCATGTGACTCTGAAGCAATGCTACCCCTGTAATACAGTTATGAGTCAAAACTGTTATTTTTGCTGTTTTTCCACTTTCGGCCAAGTGAATAATATTGCTGTCTACTTCTGCCTGTCACCACTCAGCACACACACACCTAATATTTTACTTCTCTGGGATTTTTTTATTTCTACCTGTGACTGCAACAAGCGTTTCCCTGTCACATTGTTGAATTGGTAATATTCTGTCACAAGTTTTAGTGATCACAAGATAGCTCACATCACAGTATATGTTATTCATATATATATATATATATATATATATATATATATATATATATATATATATATATATATATATATATATATATATATATATATTTATATACATTTAGTTCATACTTACTAAGGTTTATTTTCATACTGTCTGAGACTGATTATTGTACAGTTACTTCTTGTAATCACATTAATTTGCAATGAATCATAGACTGCATGTTAGCAAGAAAAGAAAAACAAAACATAGTGGCTCTGTGTCAGTCTTCAAATTAGGGTTGGTATTTTTATCATCCAAGACAGTAAGTGAAGAAGTATTCAAAACAAAATGGCTAATTCAACCTGTTTTAGGTTGAAATTCTGGTGATCACTTAGCAACAGCAATTGCAAACTATAGAAGAACAGTGTGAAAATGCATCTGATAATAATACTGGACAATCCAGTAGTGCAATACATGATGACCAATTTCCACTCCATTAACAAGACTTGTACCTACTACTGCAGCAAGATTACCATTAGGAAAATATCTTACAGTTTGCTTTAATATTTGTCAGCGAAGGTTTAGGCCACATAAGGCATTGTGACAATTTCATAAGCAGGTGTTGACCCCCCAAAGTAGTGGAGTTTTATGGGGGGACCCTGGTGACTACTGCTGGAGAATAAAGAGCTGTACTGGCAGCTGTGTTTAAATGCAGATAGTGCCCCAGGTTTGAATGAAGTTTCTTTAATCACTTGTCTGTTAAAGCTAAAAGCATAGATACGTTAGTAGCCATAAGGCTGATGTTTGTCAAGCAGTCCTCATTATGATTATGAGTTTTACAAATTCATTTTAACATTTTATCTGCTTTCATATTTGTGAATATCATATTTCATATAATGCATGTATTTAAAGTATTTATTTTATGGAGTATGACTTTAAGAATGGAGTTCCAAGGGGGTCATGTGATTTTTTGCAAAGCTTTAAATTGGTTGCCTCTTGACACATTGTATCATCTGAAGAGGTCTTTACAAAGTTAAGGACAAAAGCACTTATTAATATTTGTATTTAATTAAATAGCAGTGTGTTTTCCAGTGACCAGTGTAGCGTCTGTTATTTCTTCATTTCTACTGTTTGTCTTTTTGAATTTATTCTTGAACTGTATACAGGTCCAGAATATAACTATGCAGCACAGCACTACAATACATCAGAAGTAAATTATATATTAACAAAACTCTGGCTGCACTAGAAGGACCCCACTACCAAAATTCACTGTATTTATCATGGCAATATGGCTGAACCATTTTTAGGGTTGAGTTTAAGTAAGGGTAGAATGCCAGTTTTAAGTTCATTATCTACCAGAATGTTCAGTGTAATTCCTTTAATGATTTAAGAATTGCTAAAGGTATGGCCTCTGTGATGATGTGAGGCAGTGCCATCTATACTAGAATGAGTAGAGCAGTGCATGTGTAACATATGCCAACTTAACTAGCTGGAGTTTTGTAAAGAATTATATGTCATTTAAATATCAAAATGATTTGTACAGATGCTTGTGTTAAAAATGTATTTATAAAACTGTTTGTGTTAAAATGGCTCAGCTGTGAGTCCTGCTGGACAGAAAAGAAATATACACATATATCAAACTGCATTGCAACTGATGAAATGTATATATGTTAACATATGATGCTGGAAGGGAAGTGAAGGGGTTAAGCTCAGCCCAGCTAACCTTAAGGAAAATAGCCTGAACTTAAATGACTTGGTTTAGGCCACAAAGATTTTATCTCACAGGCCTGAATGCAGCCAGAGATTCAATGTCTGGGATGGGATCTTGCTCTTATTGTCCTTAGTGGTGAACTATTTGCTACTCTGGGGTGCCAGGGAATGGCTGATTAGTCTCTGCAGAAAGGATGAAAGAGCTGGAATTGTTTTACAGTTTCGAGATGCTGGAAAACGCCATAGCAAAGTTATACATGTGTATTGTGACACATCTTTGCTAGACCCTGGCTCAGCTTCTAGTCAGGTGGTAGTATGGGAACCACAGAATCAGGTGACTAGATATGATGTCATCCCATAGCCAGCATTGAAATTGTATTTAGAAATGAGTGAGAGATGTGACAGAACACAGTCAGCACTCTGTTATGGAACTGACATGACCACTTACTCATTTCATCTTGCTTTGTTTTAGTAAGTAACTTAACTAGGGAACAGTAATCCTTCAGTCAGTTAGGAAAATATAGGAAGATTAGCTAAATGTATAGTTTTTCTGTATCTGTATGAGTCTTTCCATCTGTGTGATTTTTATTTTTATTTTTTTATTTCCTGTGAACTGAAATCCTGGTATTGATTGCAAATATATAGTCAGTATTCTCAAGTTAAAAATATTTAACCCCAAGAGTACTTGCATTTATTTAGTGGCACTGTAGCATCATGCTCCTGAAAGGCTTGCCGATTGGTTAACACTAACATTTGTATAAGTATTAATTTAACTAAGAGCAATTGGGTACCCTGGTAAGAGTCTTAAAGTAGTGGGTAAATTTGTGGCAGCCTTTTCCCAGGTGTGTGTGTGTGTGTGTGTGTGTGTGTGTGTGTGTGTGTGTGTGTGTGTGTGTGTGAAAATCAAATCTCAAAGAGTGTGTGTGTCATCTACTTGGAACAGGGAAACAGAGTACTGATTTCTGCAGCCAGAAAGGTGGAATCTTATTTGGGGCCTGGAGATGAAATCCAGCCCCAGGACTGGAGTGTGGTCCCTGTGTGCTCTTAAGGGAAATTGTGCTTGGTGCAAAAAGCTGTATCTGAAAATACCGTGTGTATCTAATTTTGTTCTAAGTGAATGTTCCACACAAGTGTCAGTGGTGAGGATTGAGGCTCCTTGATTACTGACCCAGAGTAGGGACGTCATAGCCTCTTATAAGCAGCTTTGGCTTGTTAGCCATCCTTCTGGGGACGGTGAAGATATTACTTACTCTTATTCCTGCATCACAGCATTTGCATATATTAGAGACTTCATGCATAATTTGGCAGCTGTAGGCTTAACCAATAAGCACCGTTCGGGACTACTACATAACTATTTTTAAGATGACAGGATAAAAGAGTAGGCTAAAGAAACAGTCCAAGACTCATAAAATGACAGTACCCTTTTCATGACACTGACTCCTACCCTGTCAGTAGGAATGAATGAGACAATACTTAGCTATTGGCAAGGAAACTATAAATAACATCCATATGGTTTGTTGTGAATAAGGGTATACACTGTATCAAAACTAAGCCACTTGGTGGAAAACCATTTTAATGACTACACATTATCCATAAATACATTCTTTTCAACAAATTAAATTTTTCTAACATATCTCATTTTCTGTACGTCACACCTGCTCATTCATTTCACAGACATTTATTGGGACAAGATTATCCATGATTAAATAGTCAGAAGATAATGTTAGGTTAAGTGCTACAAGTCACAAAGTAATAACTCATTTGTCAAATTGTATCTGACTCTGAGTGTCCACAGACATACCTGCTACTACTATCATGTGTTTTGTAGTATGTGGTCATAAATGCAAGTTATTCTGCATGTGATTCACTCATTCACACTGACACAGTGGTAACATTTTAGGCAGATTATTGAGAAGTTCCTTAGCTTTTTTTAGACTTACTTCATCAAACTCAGTATCCCTACTAGTATGCACCCAGCACTGCTATTAGCAGTACATTACTAAAATCAAATAAAAGACAACTGCAAACAGTATAAATGTAAATTTGGGTGCAATTAATTCCTTTTCTATGTACATTTCTTGTTTCTAAAGTAAACTGTAACACCCAGAATGGTTCCTGTTCTGCTTATAGTCCCCCCTCCCCTTTTTTTCAGTCAGTTTTGCTTTGTTTGCCCTCCATACTTACTGGAGGTGCTCTCTTTTATGATTTTCCACTACCTCTATCCTTTACCCTCTCTATTCCCCATTCTTCTTTGTTCTTCCCCTTTTTACTTTTGCAGTTGAATCCATATAGCCAAAATAGTCTAGATTTCTTATCTTCTTCTAACTTGTTACCATTCCATCAGTGATGTTCCTCCTTTCCTAAGATTCATGTTTTTTTGTATGTTTCTTATTACTCAGATCAGACTTTTTATTCTTCTCTCCATTCTAAACTAGTGAATGTCTTAGACTAAAAGCAAAACTCTCATCTATTTTGAAACTCTCTCCCCCATGTCTTTTTCCATTAATTTGCTTCTATATCCCAAATATCTTTTGCACATCCACACCCCAAAAAGATAAGTGCTGCTCCCCACCTCTCTGGCCCACACCACTACGAGATATCCTTTCCATTCTCCCTTCCTGTTTTATTCTTCTTGGGGTTAGGTACCTTATGCATAATTTGTTTCATTTTTGTTATGGTTAGGTGCCTTATGCATAGTATTATTAGCTGCATTACATAACCTTATTAATGTCCTTGCATTCTTTGCCAGTCTCTATGCTACCCTCCATTTCTTGAGATTTGGTGACTACATCTTTATATATCAGCCTAGTCCTTGCCCTTCCATCCCCTATATTTTTGCAACAAACACATGTATCCTTCTTCCTCTTTTTTCAGTTCCCTGTCATTTTCTTCAGTATCTCCTACACTCTGGCCTTCTTCCACCACCATCCTTCTGCATGTTGTCATATTCTTCACCATTTCTCCTATCCTTTGAGTCTTAGCTTGTTTATCTAGTGCATTGGAATACTTTTCCATTTTGGTCCACACTCCTTTTCTCTCTTCTCATCCCATAGGCCGAGATCACCCCTCAGGAGTCTATAAGACAGAGTACTGGGGCAGAGATTTCAGCCCCGTATTGGTAACTAAGTTTTTTTAAGACCACGTGATCTTATTTTGGGGATGGGAACCATGGGAATATTCAAGTTTGTTAAAACATCAAGTAAAGTACATCCCAAATGGAGCATTGCACTGTATAATGAGTCTGGTCAGTGTTAAATGTAGGGAAACAATAACATCTCTGGATCTTTACATCGTATTGTTGCATATTTCTTTTGATTTTCTAGTTATTTCACATGTCCTGGATTGACTCTTCCTATATTTAACCCTGGTTAATTACTTCTCATTTTTCTGCTATTAGATGTTTCGGTTTTCTGTATTCCTTGCTTCTTATATATCTATCCTTATGTGTAGTCTTTTACCATACAGTCCATCCTGGTTCTTTGCCTACTCCATTTATTTTCAGTATATATGTCAGTTATAAGCTCCTGCCTACCAGGTGCTCTCCCTCTCTATATTACGCTCACTTCCTCTCCTCCCTTGCCTCAGCATCCTTTTCAGCCTTGCTACTTTACTTTCTGAAGGAGTCATTACTTCCCTACACCATTGCATTACTGGACTGTCTTCACAGTGTAATGGTTTGTTCAGTGTTATCAATGTGTCACTTATAGCTTTGGTGCTCTATGTTTTGAGTTTATCTTCATTATTTCCAGTTTCCAGATCCATCAACTCCCCACAGCATCTTCTTGCTTCTTTATTTGTCTGTTAGCCATTTTATTGCTCATTAGTTCAATCACCTCCTCTGATATTTTTGCTCCTGCTTGGCTGTCTTTGTTTGTTTACCTATTGCTATTATCCTTTCATACTCTCTCTGCCCTGCACTCTGCTTTTCCCCCCACCTCCATTCTCCTGAGTGATCCTTTATGCTCTTTACATCTTCCTTCTACCAGTGTTCCTGTGTGCTATCATTTTACTCATGTTATAGTACCTCCCATTTTCATCTCTTCCCTCCACGTGCTTCTGTCCATTCCTGTCTTTTTTGTTATACGGGTTGCATTCCCATTTTAGTGGATTATATGTTTTTACAACATTTTAAACATGTACAATTCATTCATTCATTCATGTTTTTCAGTAAAAAAGAAGTTAATGAAGTAAAGAAAAACTATATTTTTATAGAGAATTGAAGAAAGAAAGTGAAAATCAGGGGTTATTAATTTAGCTGTCTTAATGTTTAAGATTACATTGTCATTTTAAACAGTATTTGTCTTTATGTACATCGTTCTACTGACTTGCTGTCATATCCTTTTACTTGGGGTCTTGTAAACCACTGATCAGCAATCAATAGCTCAGAGGCTATATGCAGCCTGCAGTTGGTCCTTACACGGCCAATGACTCCTTTAGGTTTGGAAGCTGTTTAAAACTGCCTATGACTGTTGGTTGATTATGTCTATGTTATGTAGTCCAAGGATATCCATTGAGAGTTTGTCTTAAGGCAGGCTAAGGATCTTTCTGTACAGAAGCCATTAGAAGGCAATCTAAAGATGGTGTGAGCTTAGCGTAATGATGCATTGCAGTAACATTTGATATTCAGAGAGTATTAAGAAACGTTGAAAAAATGTGGCATTCAAGTTTAAACACAAAATGTACACACACGTAACTTCCATGCACTGAAACACTTACAGTATTAATTAAATCATAAACCTGACACTTTCTCAAACAGAAACTCTTTAACATTCAGAGGTACGTTGCTATTTTAGTGGCCTAAGTTTAAGTGCACCTTTAATACTAAGAGTATCATTCAAGCCCAGGGGATCTGCTGCTTTAAGACAGAGTTACTATTCCATCTCCCTTTTATCTAAAAATAACTTGAGGTCACTACCCTTGTCAAATATCATATAGTTTAGCTCAAAAATATGAACTTTTTAAAGTTCTGACAGGAAACTGAATACTTAAGGAAATCATTGTTCTTCTGGACTTTCCTTACAGTCAAGTATGCTCTTAACTCATTACAGTCTGGTGACGTTTATAGGTGTGCCTGCAGTTATAGCCTATTGACACCTCTAGATGTCAAATATTGTTTGTTCATTTTTGTATTAATAATTTCAGAATCATGCTACATACAAAGTATTAAAAGATTTCATCTTAAAGCTTACACAATAGCAAACACAGTTGTGTTGATATTATACCCATGTCTAGTGCAGGTACAGATATATTAATTGCTGTTCATAATTATATTTATTTATATTGTCATAAATGGCATGCTTTTCTAAATATCTCGAGAACCAAGTAGCATAGACAGAACTGCTTAGTCTCATATGACAACTCTCAGCTGTATGAACAAAATCCTACTAACAGTATGTGTGCAACTTGAATGGTTGTAAAGCAAACCTCTCAGCCTCTTAGCACAAGAAATCTGGACAAAGCCCGATATAATGTGGGGACAGAGGCCCAAAAATAGGGACAGATTTTAAATCTAGTTCTTATAATCTTAGAAAGTAGTTTGAATAACAGGGTTTGTGTTAGCATGCATTTTCTGAAGGATATGTAGTCTAAAACTCAAATGTGTGGTATTATGAAGTGACTTCACTCCTCAGATCATCCCAGTGATTTGTCAGAAAAAATACAAATTTTACAAGGAACTGACCAAAAATATGATGCAAAAATCTGGACAGTTGAGAGGTATGGTGTAGAGATATTGTAAGTTGCTTACAAAATATTGCAAACTTAATAGTTACTCTGTGGCTATGGAACACATCATCATGGACCTAATAAACAAGGATATAGGGAATCTCCAAACAATGGATCCTACACAGTTTGGTTTTGTGAATGGTAGATCATGCCTGCTCAACTTGATTGACTTCTTTGAGCCAGTCACCAGAGCTGTGGATGAAGGCAAAGGTGGTTCATACAGCCTACCTTGATCTGGCCAAGGCCTTTGATACCATTCCCCACTCAGGAATCATAGAAAAACTCACTAAGCTAGGCATCAACCCCTACATTACTAGGTGGGTTGCAAACTGGCTCACAGATAGAAATGACAGTGTGAAAGTAGCTGACTCCAAGTCAGACTGTCGACCAGTCACGAGTGGAGTCCCACAGGGTTCAATCCTGGGTCCTCTCCTGTTTGGTATCTACTTCTCTGAAGTCCAGGCCAACACGAAGGGACTCTGGCTGAAAAAGTTCGCAGATGATTGCAATTTAGGAGCTATTATTAACTCCCCAAGTAATGTTGACATCCTACAGAAAGGCCTCAATGAGACCAACGACTGGTGTCAGAACCATGGCCTTAAGCTCAATGCCAAAAAAAGTGTCACCACCCCCCTTGGGAAAAACCCGGTTCCCTTGAATTACCACATCGATGGTAGTCCACTGAACACAGAAGGCATTATAAGAGATCTAGGAACACAGGTTGACAGCAACCTCTCTTTTGACCACAACATTGCCAATGTGGTCAGAAAGTCCTTCTATGTGGCACATCTCATTACTAAGGATTTTGCATCCAGGAAGAAAGAAGTCATTGTCTCCCTCTATTCTTCCCTCATTAGGCCAATCATCGAGTACAAAGCCTCATTTGGCATGTACCTCACTAGACACCTGCAACAACTGCAGAGGCCGCAAAAGTACCTCACAAAGAGGATCCTAGGCCTTAAATACTTGTCCTATATGGACAGACTCAGAAAACTCCAACTATTCTCTGTCTCACATCGCCTACTTAGAGGCGATCTCTGCTTGACTTACAAAGCTATGTCTGACCCAGCTCTATTAGAAATGCTACATCTAAAGAAATCTCAATCACTCTGCACTACACGTTCCAGAGACCTCAACCTCATTACCACAATCAACAGAACATGCTGGAGGGACAGGTTCATAACCCAGAGACTGCCCATACTATGGAATAGACTTCCCATATATGTCAAACAGAGCACCTCACTGGCCCTCTTCAAGAGAAATCTTGATGAGTGGATGTGAATTAGAAAATTCATCCCTGGGATCAATCCAGTGGGCTCTACTTGACAGAGACACTAGGAGCTAAGGTCAGGTGGCACGATGCCAGGGTAATCCTATGGACTAGGTTTGTAAAGGCTCCAGGGCCATTAGCCTAGTACACACCTATGAACCTATATAAAATCCAGTTTAAAACCTAGAAGCTAAAGAACTATCACCAAAAACATAATTTGTGCTGAAGAGTTTGTCATTTACACTTCTTTAGTAACTTTTATGGTTCAAGAGATATGATCATTTGCTTGAAATGTGAGAACATAATTTGATTCTATCAAAAAGCCTAGACTCTGCCCATTGGAAGTTACAGTGCAAACTTCCAAAGTTCCATTGGAGGAAACACCCCTCAGCTGTTATAATTCACCAAATTAAATAACACCACTGGATTAGAGCATTTAATGTGATTTTATTTCCAAATTAGTACCTAAATGTGGAACAATATCATATATGCACCACACTAAACAAAAACACCTGGGTATGTCCCCTTTCTTTTGACGCTACTCCCCAATGTATGAAGTAATTCTAGAATACTTTTGAAGTTATAATTCCTTTTGTACACAAAGACTCATTGCCCATTATCTGGAACAAATCATCTTCCTCCTGTAAAATGATAATAATATATTTCATGCCATTCTCAACCACACAATAGTGAAGAAACTCAGCATTAATATACTTAATGTGAACTTTTCACACTGACTAAATTATACTGTACTATTCACAGATAAAATGGGTAGTAATCTACTGTTGCTTGTTGTTAGCACTTTATTTCTTACTGAATTGATCCATTTGGTTTTGTAGCCTCTTTCCTTAAAAGAGAGAGAAAGAGAGAGGGAGAGACAGAGAGACTGATTCATGGCCTCATTCTCTTCTGCAAATTCACTTACAGCAGTTATAAATTTAAATCATGATGACCTGGCTTCTTAAAACATTTCTCTTCAACATTTGGATGTGGACATTTTATGAAATGTGTCCTTCCTAAAACTATTGCATTCAAGAAAGGTTGTATTTTCATTCATTCTAATCGCAATGTCCAAAAACTGGACTTCTATTTTAAAGTGTTCAGGAGTTAAGACCAAAAACATTGCTATGTTATTTATATATACAAATGTTCTTCCAATTTCATGAGAGTGCCTGACCAGATGAAAACAGTTTTTCCAGTGAAGTGGCTATAGCATGCTAACCGACCTGCGTACTGAGAATCAAAAACATACCACCTTTCCGATTCACTATGCACTGTATTTGCAAAGGCTTGAGCTAGGGCTGCTGCCATAGCTACCCCATATAACTGATGATGATATTTCTTGCCAAAAGTGAAAAAGATGATGCTGAAAATGCTTTTGAACAAACAGTAAGCCACATTTACTTTTCCAAGAGTAACATTTTTGCTATACACAAATACTATCTAATCATGACAACACCCAAACAGTGAGGTATACCTCTGTTGACATCTTTAGTGTCAACAATTACCAAAGCATACCCCAAACACAGGCTTACCTTTAATTTCTCCAAAAAGTACAAAGAGTCATGGAAAAACAACATGCTTCTCCACCCTTCTCATACCTCACTCCACCTAACTTCCCATCAGTATTTCATACTGTGCAGCACCATTTAGTTAGCAAAAGAAGTACGTTTTGTGGGTTTTTACTCTTCTCTTCCAGTACTTCCACTTCCCTGTGTGACTGCTTACTGCTACTGATGAGTTTTTCTACAGTGTTAATTATGGCCTGAGCTTAAACACCCATGTCAACCAGTGCACCAAGTTTTCAGTCTGTTGTGTAGCTCTCCCAAGGAAGTGTCTTTTAACCATATGATTGGACTCATCTCTTATCATCTGAAAACCTTCTTTAGTTGTTTTACCAACTCATCTGGTTCTCCTGTTCAAGCTTATTATGAACTTGTCTCCAGTCCCATACTTTAAACTACTTTAACTTTGGCCATTTTTTAGTGATCATGACCAGACAATCTTGTTTCCCTCTGTCTACAATCTACTTATGTCTTCTCTTTCCAGCTGTCTAGGCCACCATATTTCATCTCTTTTCTTCTGTATTTGCACTAGTTCTTATGCAGATATTCTAATGAGCTTCCCCCAGTTTTCCTTTGTATGAATTCACCTTGCTTGGACTTCTTTTCCAAACATCTTTGTTGCTGCTGGGGAATTTATTTTCATCAACTGATATTTTTCTTCATGGGCAGTCGTGGGAAGTGTAAATAATGTTATAGGAAATATAATTTGCCTCCTTATCTTGTGCTTCTGTATTCATTGTGTTTGATCATAAAATGTCTGCCCATGTGAAATATTTCCAAGGCTTATCTTGGACTTTTTAACAGTGAAAAATGAATTGCAATGTTTATCTGTAGCTTTACAAGGAATTCCAATATTGCGCTTTCTTCTTTCATTACTAATTCTTCCCTTATGATCTTGTAGATTTGCCTTAGTTGATATAACACTGATAACAGTCCATATTTATTCTTAGATCTGTCACCCTCAGAATCCATGTTTTGTAAGGTAGTAGTATGATTTGCATAAAACGTGCCATGACTAACCCTGTGTCCATATGTTTTCCTCTGTTTGTCCATTGCCGAATGCCAACTATTCTGGTATTGATTTACTTGATTTTTTGTTCAAATAATGCATGTCCTTAGGGAAGAAGTGAATTCCCTTAGCACAAAATATGGGGTATTATAAGTCTGTCTGTAGCACATAATGCAGTAAATTCCAAAGGGAGCAATGACCCATGGGGGTCAATGATGCTGGGTGTGGTCATTCTGGCAAATTCTTTTGATGGGATTACCTCTTTGAATTTGGTAGTGTTAATGAATAATTTGTTTTTTATATTAAACATGTTCCAAATAGCTCAGTGACAGTTGTATATGAATCTGCCAGTACTGTGTTGCCTTTGTACATAATATTTAGACTGGTGAGATCCCACAAGAAGGGAGCTTATGTACAGTGAGGATGGAAATGGGCAGACGTCTGAGCCTTTAGGTACACCATTAGGGTATGTCCTACTGTGATGTAGGAGTTTGGCTGACTATATTAGATGCTGTATCAGATAGTTCCTAAACCAGTTTATACGTGAATCCACTGTGTTTATACCTCTTCCCTAAGGACATGCATTACTTGAACAAAAAATAAGTAAATAATTACTATAATTGTTGGACCCTGCAGTGTATTTGACTGATTACATTTTGGATGAAATCCACTAATGTGTTTATTTTATGAAATCTTCATATTTTAAAACTGTAATTCTTAGTAAAAAAAATAAATGCATTATTAAACACAACTACTAATAAA
>NC_056737.1:587183803-587218803 GCF_019279795.1 Protopterus annectens | reverse complement strand
ATATGATGAAAACTGGTTGACAGACATATGATTTTACTAAGAAGAAACAGACTTTTAAGGCTTTATATACTTCATTTGAGGTGCAACATGAAGATGACTCTGTTAAGAGACAAGTGTTTCTAAAATGGTAAGTCTAGACATCTCGGTGATACCTAGACTTGGTTTAAATAAAGTTTAGGAGAATAACTGTCAAATGCCACAGTTTGACAGCTGTCATAAACAGATGCCAAATTCTACAGTCTGACATTTTTTACAGTTGACAAAAGAGCTGTCAAATTATGGTAGTGCAAAGTTAAAAGAAAAAATCCATTATCGAGCAGTTGCAACCTTGAGAAGGAATGAATACATAAATCATTTTTCCCTTCTTTTGTGCATCTTACTTATTCAGTGTTATAAATTAGAGTGCAAAATGACACAACTTCAGGAAGACTCCACTGAAGTCACAGCCCAAATAAAACAGTACAGCTTAAGTATAAAATCTTATTATCACAGAACCATGTAGTTCTATCTCAAAAAAAAAAAAAACAAGTCGGGATGTCATAGCTCCAGATCTGACAGAAAAGTACTACAATGCCAATTGTTGCCTTTCAGAATTATTTGAAAATACTGTATGTTATTCACCTGTTAATAAAAAGTGCAATACGCAACTCTATTTGGACCCCTAAGTCAGAGTAATACAGTTATATTTCAAAATGTTACTTCTTGTAAAAGAGAATAGTGCTGTGTTGTTAAAATATGTGCTCTATCTGATAAAATGTAAAGCATAATGTTACAGCTTTAGTCAGATAAGTACTACAAAGTCAAATGCTGCTTTCTTAATCTGGTTTAAAAAACAATCACACACACACACACACACACACACACACACACACACACACACACACACACACACACAATATTCTATCACCAACTTTTGTTGCATAGACATGGGATATGAATATTGTTAGCTCCCATTCCTCTGTTTGTGTTGCTACTATCTTCTTCTATCATGCAATCCTTTTCTGGGGCTATGCTTCTCAAATACATTATTCTGGGTTTTTTTTCACTTAAAAGGTCATGTTTCAAATCATTTATCTTGTCTTGCCATGTTTCTCATCATACTTTTTTATATATTAGTTTGTATAAGCCTTGTGGCATCAAAAAACAAAGATTTTAATTTAGTATTTTGGCAAACTCACTAATAATACAATGAAAAGGACTGGCCAGATCACTGACCCAGAGTGCTCCATGGATTATCAGCTTTTTAAATGGGTAGACTCTATTTGCCATAACCCTCCACATGTAAATGCCTAGTCTACTTAAGCCTGTCCTCATCACATGATGCTAATAAGTACATCAACTATTTTCATCTATAGTAAAACTACAGTTAATACATTGGAATGAATTTGAAATTAAGATAAATTATTAGCATGATTCTTAAGTAACTGCAGTCCTTGGTTTCCTTATCTTAACCCACTGCACTATTGTTGTGCTAAGTCCATTCATAAATATTAATAGCAATTTATTGTGTAATGACTATCAAACTTTTTGGTTGTAAATCATTTGTATTCTACCTATTGCATGTGTATAATTGTGGAGCTTTTCTAATCGGGCCTCTGCTGAAAATGAGTTATATGACCCAGTTGGACTTTCCCGGTTAACAAATGTCAAATAAATAAATAAAATAAATAAATAAATAAATACATAAATAAATGGTTCTTCTCCTGTGGTGCTTCCCTATGAACCACTTCAAGCCTGTTAAAATTAGTTTAGTAATCTTTTATGTGACACCATGTGAAATACATTACAATCTATGGAGGCAATATTTACCATCACTTTCTGACCTAATTCTATGTTTACAACTCAATTGAATAGACTGATTTATTTCAAGTGACTATGAAATTATGATCTCTTGTGTTGTGTTCTAAATATTTATATATATGCATTTGAAAATTCTTCATGTCATCAATGACACCTTAATGATCTCTATAAATAAGGCTAAAATGAGAGGTCAGTAGTTTTTACCCTTTGTTTTATTCCCACTTTGTGACAATTACTTCACCTGCCCTCTTCTAGTAATTAGAAAACATACCCTCTACATAGTATTCTATTTAAAAAAGTAATGATATTGCCATTTCTGTTCTTAATTCTCTGTCAATGTAATGACATTAGCCAGTGGCTTCATTCTCTTTAATTGTTATTTTTAAATCAGTAACTTATCTTTATTGGAGACTATTTGGTAACTATATTGTTTTAGCAGCTCTCATTTTCAATGTATTTTTCTTTTTCTTTAATTTTTCTAGCTTAATTTTGTCCCCACAACTGCTGATCTTCAGTCTTCATCTCAATTATACACAACACATTTATTCTTTGAATTTGGATTTTCCATCCACAGCTGATGAGATGTCCAAGGTTGGCCAATCATTCAGGAAGCCACGTGGGTGCTTTGAGCTCCTACTGTCATTCTAGAAATTACAGCACTTTGTATGGCCTAACCACACCCTTGGTGAGAAGAGATGAACAAACTACATTTGCTGCTGAGGTCCAGAATGCCCTCCTCTTGTGAGTGCATACTTCACACACTCACTTTGAATGTTATCTACGATATGTGTCCTAAAGTCTGCCCCAACCTGTCCCTCTATCACTGCCTCTTCTCTGAGGGAAGGTAGCAGTGTGCGCAGAAGGCTTCAACCCTCCTACCAGGAGGGACATACCCATTCTCCCTACCAATATTGTCAAGCACATGAGCCATTAGTCCAACTCAAAGCATCTGCCGCATAGTAAGGACTTAAGCCCTCTATGCTTTAAGTTTAAGCCTCATTTTTAATGTGTTTTTCTAGCAAATCCACCACATTTTTTTATTTCTTTTTTGTGTGATTTTCATCATATTTGTCTTCTTTACACTCACTCATGTATTAACACAGATAAGCCTTCATAAGTGATCTTCTTTTGTTAAGGCCTTTGATTTTCTAAATGCCATACCTGATTGCTTCTATTTTACTTGATATGTTCAAAGCCTTCCTCCTGCTATGTTTCTCTATGCATTATGAGTGTTATGTTTTTCTCCATCATTTTTAAAATTAGCTCATTTCATGGCTACAGCATTCCCTTCTTTAAAATGAGCTGATTAGTTTCATATGCAGTGTGTGGCTTGTATTTTTGCAGTTTTCATGTATCACTATGTTCTTCTATCTTGCCTTTACACATGTTTGTTACAGCTTTTCTGAAACACTCTTCCATTTTTTCTGAGTTTGCCCTCATGAAAAACAGAGACGACAATTATGATTGACTCGCATCTGTATTTAGATTGATGCTGAACTATAAGAGTGCTCTTTCTTGACAGTAAATCAGTGTTAGTTGTCTGAGGTACAACCTTCACACTCTGACAAGAATGATTCTGCTCTTATGCATCATTGCAGTTATAACATTCCAGTTTATACCTGTCATCTGAACACCCTCCATTAAAAGGACATTCTTTTCCTTGCTATTTTAAAAAAAAAATCAGCATTTATTAACTATATTATTTTTCAGGTCCTTTACAACAGTCAGTCACTTTAAAAGCAAATAACCTGCTTTGCATTCATTGTGGATATGGCCTCAAAATCAATAGTCCTAGACATAAAATAAACACTGAACAACATAATTACACAAAATAGACTTTTATACCTTAACCTTATAACAGTGAATCATTGTATAAAGCAATATAAATTGATTGCATCAAATATATTTCTTGTATAGCTGATTCCTTTTTCATATGCATGGAATTCCTTCCTCGTTCTTATGTGTAGAGTTGCCTTGTGTAATCTCTCTTGTTTTATATTTACACTGTGCATTTTGTAACAAGTGCTAAATATTTGTATTTACTTATTTCTTTGTGTTTGTTCAGTGGGGTGCAGCACTGATCCCACTGAGCCATTTTCAGATTCAGACCAGGAATAAAAACTCAGTGATAGACAATATCATCATTTTAACATTTACAAATTCTACTTTAAACATGCAAAACATCTATGTCACAAAAATGAAATAAAGAAATATAGCACTGACTGTATGGTACAGTATGCATCTAGGAATATATATCGGAGATGTGTGTATATATTATAATTGTTAGAGACCAATGCAGCAAGAGGAAGACTGTACATTAAAAAAAGGAATGTACTATACTCTTAACCTACCTTCTAGTTTTGTAGGTTCACAGGTTCATAAGTGTATAAGCCTAGACATGCATCCCAAATGTATTCCACAAGTGTTATGCCTTAGAGGTTATTTTAAGGGGTATATGTAAGCTATGGCAAGATTTATAAGTTGCATCTCTCCATTAGAGACAGAGGTGAATTCCCAATTTCCCATTCACTGGCCCAGGTTACACTTGAATAGAGTTAGGAAAGAACTTCACATGCGCTTCACATGGATGGGAAGCCTGTTCCAGATAAGAGGAATTTTCTGAGATATGAAATTGACCCTCTAATATTTCCTAGTTATGTTGCAAGCAAAGTTCAGGTCCTTAGGTTGAGTAGTTTGGCTGCTATTGGTCTTGTAGATATACAAGAGGTCCATTAGAGTGAGATCTTGGATGCCCTGAATGTAGGCATAGATCTCCTCTCAATTGTCTGTAGGATACAGAGTATAGAGCAGGGGCCAGCAATCTTTTAGTAGTGGTGTGCCAAAGTGCACCTCTTTTTGAGCATTCAGTATTTTAATTTTAATATACATTGGAACAAATACAAACACTAAGTTTTTATTTAAGTTCTGAACACGTTTTGAAAATGTTTAAATTGTCAACTGTATAGTTTAAGACAGAAAGTCCAATAGTTGGAAGAACAAAACTATCAAATAAAATAAATCAAACATAAAACACTTTAACATTTTAATATGAGTAATTATTGATTATTATTGATCTGAGTCAATAATCAGTTAATGGGACCCTTGCTTCTCCTTGGTTAATTGTTCAATATCAGGTGTGTATTTGATCCCTTTCAGCTTCAACCAGGCTTCTGAATGCACAGGGGTTAGGCAACTTCTCTGTGGATTCAAAACAGCTGTCATGTGTGAGAAAATTTGTTCACATGTGTAAGTTGACCCGAAAGCAGAAAGCAGAGTAAATGCAACTTTCTTCAAGCAGGTGAACACTTCAGGCAGGGATGTCCAGCAGTTGAGGATGACAGCTGACTTTTTCATGCAGTTTCCTTCAAGTGTTTTCTGCAATTCTTTAAATGTTATCATCCATAACTGGGATGACTCAAATGCTATGTGTTGCATTTCAAAATTGTCAGTGTCCATCCACTTGAAAAGAGATAGGTCAAATAGAGTGGTAGTAGTAAGATCAATTAAGTCAGGCTTGATGAGGTAAGAAAATATGGGCCCATGAATTTGGAAGTCTTGACCTCGTTTAGCAAACTCTCCTTTGACTACTGCAGCTCATCTCTGTTGACAGCAAATCGATCTGAATAACCCTTTACGTTTGGAAAGTACTTGTAGGTATTAGTGGTAAAATCACTGGAAAATATAGATCCAAAAAATGCCAGAAATCCAAGTAACACGACTCCACAGCCACCAGGAACAAAAACCAAAAGCTGATGTGAAATGCGAAAATCTTTTATTCAAGTTCACTGGAAAATATATCTAATTTTGATTCAAATCCATTCCAGTGACCAGTGCTCAAAAAGTTCAAGTACTGATTGACCCTGTCCTTGTAAACACAAGTTTAAGACGTTCAGGTGTTTAGTTATGTCAGCCAGAAACATCAGCTCGCACAGCCAGTTGTCATTCATTTTTTGGGAAATGTTCTTTTTCATCAAGAAACTCCTTGATTGCTTCTAGACTTGATACAAATCTGTTCAAAACATTACCTTGACTAAGCCAATGAACATTGCTGTACAGTGGGAGGTCTGTATATTCACTCTCCCTTTCTTGTAGAAGAGATTTGAATTGACTGTGGGCCAATGAAGAGCGAGAGACTGAAGTTAACTATCTTGACAACAGTTTCCATTACAGAGTTCAAGCACCATGACGAAATCTTCACACACAAATCCTCCTGGTGTATAATGCAATGGAAGCTCAATACTTGATGTCCAGTATGATCCTGAAGAAGTTTAAGAAATCCCTTGTTCTTTCCGACTATTGCATGGGTGGCATCAGTAGTAACACAGAATATTTTATTTATGTCAGTGTACTGATTTTTGAAATAGCTTACGGATGCAGTTATAATATCCTGTTCCTTGGCTGTACCAGCAAGAAGCATCAGGCAGCACAGTTCTTCATAAATACAGTCGTTCTCACAATATCTCACAACTATTGATAGGCGTGCCATGTCATTTACATTGATATTTTAGCAAGAGAGACATTAAATACAACAGCTTATTGTAACTCGGTTGTCTGCTTTACCATTGTATTTTCAGCCATATCAGTTATGAGTCTCTTGACTGATCTCACAGAAGCTGGTATTTCTTGAATCCCAGACAGTGTTGTTTCTTTATTTGGTAAGTCACAGAAAAAAATTTCAGCACTGCTCAAAAAAAATTTCCTTGAAGAATTCTCCATCTGTGAAAGGTTTTCGCCTTCGAAGCCACACTGAGCAATTGTATAACTACATTCAGTAGCTTTATATTTGGTTCCAACTACTTGACTAAAAATACTAGTTTGTTTTTTTGAAGCCAGAAAAAGTCCTTTTTGTCTTGACTTTTCTCCTCAGAATTTTTAAACATGGACTGATGTTTGGTTTGATAGTGTCTTTGTACAATTGACATACGGCACACAACACTTTCACAGGATAAAGCACAAACAGCATGATCCTTTTGTTGTATGAATCCATATTCATGTGTCCAAAAGTCTTGAAATGAGCGGATATCGAGTTTTTGCCTTTTCTGAGTTATTTCAAAAGATACTAGTGTATTACTTAATAACAACACCATGTATTCCTGCATCTTCTTGCTGAGTAACAACTTCTGGTCAACAAAGAGTAAATAAATAAGAAGTGCAGTACTCAACTTTCATTTTGAAGGGATAAAGCTGAAATCGGTTCTGCTTGACATTAATTTTATCTCTATAAAGCAGTAAGTATGGCTTTACAGCTAAGTAATATTGAGCAAAAGAATTTTTAGCTGCTACTGAAACTAGTACATTTGTTACGATCACACATTTCAACTGTACAGATTTACGAGAATGTCCAGAGATTTTTGCCTCATATTTTTGGTCCATTTTTATAAAAATTGAGGTTTTCTGGCAAATTAGTGGCGAATCATTAAAGACTGAAGTTAGAAAATCATGACAGACATTTGAGTTTCATACTTCATACCCTTCAGAAAATTCACGTTAATGTAAAACTTGTCATTCTATCAACTTTCTAAGTTTGTAAGAGCAACATTTAAAAATTGTCCCTATTTTAGGCCTTTGTCCCACTTGGTTTTTCCAGATTTCTAGTTTTAAGTTTGAAATCTATCAATCTCTCTCTCTCTCTCTCTCCGATCTCTCTCTCACACACAGTCTCTTCCTCTTTCATACATACATTCATGCAGTCATTCACTCTGATCACACACCAACACACTCTCTTCCTCTTTCATGCACATATTCACCCAGTCACTCACCCTGATCGCACACCAACACAGTTTCTTCCTCTTTCATGCATACCTTCACCCAGTCACTCACTCCAATCGCACACCCACACGGTCTCTTTCTCTTTCATATATGCATTCACCCAGTCACTCACTCTCATCGCACAACCACACAGACTCTTCCTCTTTCATACATGCATTCACCCAGTCACTCACTCCAATTCAACTCTCAGACACTCTCTTACTCTTTCATGCATACATTCACTCACTCACTCTGATCGCACACCCACACAGTTTCTTCTTCTTTCATGGATGCATTCACTCACTCACTCACTCACTCACTCACTCACTCACTCACTCACTCTGATCGCACACCCACACACTCTCTTCCTCTTTCATGCATGCATTCACCCAGTCACTCACTCCGATTACACAACCACACGGTCTCTTAATCTTTCATGCACTCACTCACTCACTCACTCACTCACTCACTCACTCACTCACTCACTCACTCACTCACTCACTCACTCCAATCACACACCCACAAAGTTTCTTCCTTTTTCATGCATGCATTCACTCACTTACTCTAATTACACACTGACACGGCTTCTTACCCTTTCATGCATGCATTCATTTACTCACTCACTTTGATCACACACCCACACAGTCTGTTCCTCTTTCGTACGTGCATTCACCCAGTCACTCACTCAGATCACACACCCACACAGTCTCTTCCTCTTTCATTCATGCATTCACTCAGTCACCCACTCCAATCGCACACCCCACAGTCTCATCTTTCATGCACTCACTCACTCACTCACTCACTCACTCACTCACTCACTCACTCACTCACTCACTCACTCACTCACTCCAATCACACACCCACACAGTCTCTTCATCTTTCATTCATGAATTCATTCACTTATTCACTCACTCACTCCGACCGCACACCCACACAGTCTCTTCATCTTTCATTCATGAATTCATTCACTTATTCACTCACTCACTCCGACCGCACACCCACACAGTCTCTTCATCTTTCATGCCTTCATTCACTCACTCAGTGTCTCTCTGATCTCTCACTATCACACAGTCAGTGTTCCATTAAAACTCCCTCCCCATGCTACACTTGGCACATACGCTATAAGTTGCCGACCCCTGGGACAGTGATTGGCTTTGAGGTGATCTGCATAGGGCTACTGTTAATGCCCTATATTTTTTTGTGAGGATCCCCTGTGGACATTGTAGTTGGTGATGTGCCTGGTCAGATACATGCTGAAGGAGGCATTAAACTCAATGATCGATCTAATGAGGGACAAATATAAAGGAATGATAGCTTCCTTGGCCCTAGATGCCATGCCTTTGCTTATAAATTGAGCAACATAAAATGAGTTCCTTACTACTTTAGACACATGTTGGTTGAACATCACATTACTATCTCTCGCTCTATATACACACACACACACACACACACACACACATATATATATATATATATATATATATATGTATATGTACACATACATCCCCATGACCCTAACTGGGGTCTATATCAGAAGATCAAAGTTTCAAAACTTTGAATCTGATATGGTCGACACAATATGATCGAAGTCTTGAAACTTCGAATGTTTTAATGGAAATCTCCATACAGCTCAGAAAGGGAAGATTTGCCTTTTCTGCATTTTTGTGCTATCTCAGAGTTGGTGTATTTAAGTAGCGGGGGTGTAGGGGGGTGCAGCGGGTCTTGCCCCCCAGCTTGGAGCATTTAAATGGTTTGTTTTTGTAGGTTGTTGTGTTTTATTGCCTTTTCACTGTTTCAAAACTTCAATTATATGGTGTCAACCATATCAGATTCGAAGTTTTGAAACTTTGATCATGTAATATAGACTCTCCTAACTACTGGGTCTGCTCTAAGGGATATGTTAGCAATGAGGTCGTTATCTATGGTGTCCTACTTCCCAAAGGGTACTGTTAAGCATTTCCTGACATTAATATTTAAGCCATGGATTTGGAGCAAGTCATTTATCTATGCTAGTCCTTCCTGTAGGATGTTAGTATCCTGGGGATTCTATGACTGCTTCTAGTCTGCAATCATCTGCAAACTTGGTCAGACAAAGGCCCTTGACTTTGGCCTTGACTTCCGCAAAGTAAATGCCAAAAAGGAGCAGACCTAGCGCAGAGCTCTGAGGAGCTCTGCTAGTGACTGGTATCTTTGTGGAGATGGCTTCCCTTATCCTGATTTCCTGGGTTCTGCCTGAGAGCCAGCTGGCTCTCCATAATTTAACATAAAGTATTATGCCTAATTCCATGAGTTTATTTACAATGTGCAAATAGAGTATTTTGACAAATGCCTTAGCCAGGTGAAGGTAGGCAGTATGCACCATTTTGCCTAATCCAGTGCCTTGGTGACATTCTAAAATAAGTCAGCAGAAGGAAATAGCTGCAAAGCAAATCATTTTATTCCAGATAGGGAATATAACATAGAAAAGCTAGCCCTGGGATTCAGAAACATTACCATCAGTGGTAAGTAATCTTTACCACTGGTGGTAGCTGTTGCTAATTCCAAGACAGCTTGAAAATATTGCTTTACCTTGATGAATTGCAGCACCACAGTGGACTGCCTGTCTGACTGCTGCAAATGTAAATGAGGCATTCAGGGGTTCAGGGGGACACCTAATAAGAAGTCATGTGCTCTCTCATAAAAATGTCTTCAGTAATTGATTTAAGTAACCAAGTAAATCACAGAACCACTTACAGTAGCTGTGTAAATCACCAGCAGCAGCCACATTAAACAGCATGTCCAAAAACATGTGTTCACCCATTACTTTCAATGGGTGAGTTTGCTTTGGCGGTAAGTGCTTCGGAGTTCAGCAGATAGGTAGTGCTGTGCGTGTATGTGTGTGTGTGTGTGTGTGTGTGTGTGTGTGTGTGTGTGTGGTTGGACACAGTTGGTAGGTAAGTTAGGGGATAGGATGGGTAGGTGTGTGTGTGTGTGTGTGTGTGTGTGTGTGTGTGTGTGTGTGTGTGTGTGTATTTTCTGTGTGTAGTAAAATGTGTGTATGTTTGTGTGTGTGTGGGGGTGGCTGCCATATGTCTAACCCTCCTTGACTCATCATCATCATCATCATCATCAGCTGCCTTTCTTCCTATTTTCTACATGGGGTAGGGGTAATAGTGTTAATTCTCTCCATCTCTTTTGATTCAATGCCACACTGCTGCCTTCTTTGACACTCATGTCTGACTGTCTGAGATCTTCTTTCAGACAATCCATCAACTTCTTTGCTGGTCATCGTAGTTTCCTCTTACCCTCTTCTTGTCTGTCCCAAATCTTCTTCACCAGATTATCTTCTGCTTTTCTGCACGCATCCGAACCACTGTAATGTTCTCTTTGATCTTTTCTGTGATTGGAACTACTTTGGCTTCTGCTCTTATGTCTTCATTACTTCATCTGTCCCACAGTGTGCATCCTACCACCCTTCTCAGGCACTTCATTTCCATTCCCTCTTGCTTCTTCATCTGCTCTGCCTTTACTGCACAGGTTTCTGTACCATACAATAGTACTGGCTGCACCACTATCTTGTACACCTTTCTTTTCAGCTTCTTCGGCATTCTTCTGTTATATACTACACACGAGATTCTATGCCAGTTGGCTGCATCCCCTCTGATTCTAGCTTTGACCTCTTCATTCAGACTTCCCTTTTCCTCAACCACCCCTCCCAGATACTTGAGCTATTTACCCGTTCCACTTTCTTCCCTTCTATCTCATTTCTCAGCTTCTTCTGATTTCCCCAATTTGCTGCCATTACCACTGTCTTATCTGTGCTTAGTTTCATTCCATATGCCTTCAGTTTTGCATTCCATTCCCCTATCCTTTGCTGAAGCTCTTGCTCAGAGTCTGCCTGAAATGCCACATTGTCTGCATACAGCAACTTTGGTGATCTATCCCCTCCAACCTGTTTGCTAATATAGTCCATCACCAGTATGAACAATAGTGGGCACACAGCTGAACCCTGTTGTACACCCCACTCCCACTGGCGAGCCCCTCTATGAGGCTGAGCACTGTTCATACTTGAGTTATTGGGTCCTTGTACATAGCTTGCACTAATTCTATCAATGTTTCTGGGACTTTGAACCACTGCAGTACTGCCCAAATCAGCTTTCTTGGGACCTTGTCATATGCTTTCTCCAAGCCTTGGAATGCCCAGTTGGACTGTTTCTTCATCTCTCGCTTCTTCTCAACTATCTGTCTCACTGCAGACATTGGGTCAGTTGTGCTCCATCCCGATCTGAATCCAAACTGCTCATCCCCCATCTTACATTTGACTACTCTATATATCTGTTTATCAATCACTCTCGCCAGAACTTTCATGCAGTATGATAGGAGTTTTATGCCTCTGTACTGTCCACAGTTGTGGATGTCTCCTTTGTTCTTGTAAATTGGCATGAGTATGCTTATTCTCCAGTCATCTGGGATATGTCTTTATCTCCACACTGCGAGACGTGTCTCCTGTATCTTACCTAGCATCTTTATCATATATGCTGAAACCTAATCTGAGTCTGCTGCTTTCCCTGACTTCATTTTCCTTAGTGCTATTCTTATTCTTCCAGGGTGAGCTCCTCTTCTTCTCTCATTGTAGGCTGTTTCTAGAGCAGTACAGCTTCTGTGGGGTTTTCTTCATTCAGAAGCTGCTGGAAATACTCCTTCCATCTGCCTTTGATGTACTGTGGACCTGTGAGCAGGTTGTTGCTGGCATCCCTTATGAAGAGTGCCTGACTATCTTCTTTATCTTTCTGTCTTTGCCTTGAAATCTGATATAGTTTCTTTGTGCCACCTACTGAGTCACTTTACAGATGTTGGTAGAGTGCTCTGATGCCCTATTCTTTGCTATTGCAACTCCTTTCTTAGCTTCTTTGTTAGCCAAACAGTAGTATTTCCTAACCTGGTTTATCTCCCACTTTTCCTGCACTCCTTTCTTTTGATGACTTCCTGGGCATCTGTATTCTACCACCAGCTTTCCTTATGTACCTTATTTCCATACCTGGCTCAGCCACATATCTGTTCTGTAGTCCTCACGCATGCTATTTCAAAGGTTTTGCCTTTCTTATTCAACTTCACCTAGTTCCTCCTCTTCTTGGGGTGATAGAGCCCTGAGTAATACCTTGAACTGTTGACTTCTTTCTCTCCAGTCATCTTCCAGGTCTTTAGCCTGGTCTCTGTTGACTTTAGAGCCTTCTTTGATCACTGCTTGCAGTTGATTGTGGCAACCAGTAGTTTATACTGTGGGCTGACTGTTTTACTGGGGATGACTTTGCAATCACTGATTCTACCCCAGTGCCTTTTCCTTACTAAGAGGAAGTCTACTTGAGTTGTATGTTGTCCACTGTTGTATGTGATCTTTTGACTGGCTCTCTTTCTGAACCATGTGTTGGCTACTATCAAACCATTTGCCCGACAGAAGTCTAAAATGGCCTCTCCTTCTTGATTCCTGTTGCCCCACCCATGCGGACCCAGGAAGTCCTCATATCATGTTCTGTCTGTCCCGATATGTGCATTCAAGTCACCCATTATCAACACCAATTCATGTTGTCTTCCTTTATATAGTAGGTCCTGCAACTGCTGTCCGAATGCACTCTTTTCCTCACTATTACAACCCTGCTGAGGGGCACAGGGTGAGATTATGAATACTGCCCTATTATTACACTGGAGTCAGATTGTCACGAGTCTGTCACTAAATCTGATGATATCCCTCACTGCCTTCTGAAGCCTCTCCCTCACCACAATTCCCACACCATGTCTAGCCTCTCCCCTCCTGATTAGTAAACTGTGGATTCCAAGCCAAGTGGCTTCACAGCACTGCCCTTCCATCTTGTCTCTTGGATACTTAGGATGCCCAGCCTCTTCCGTATCATCATGTCATCCACTTCCAAGCTGCATCCTGTCGGTGAGTCTACATTAACCCCCATTGACTAATGAGTAAATACTGCAATGTGTGTGGGGGACACTAGACACCAGGGACTGTTAAATATCATCATAGGTCACTTCAAAACTTAATAGAACAAGAAGTTTTGCAGCACAAAAATATGTATTGGGGGACACTAGATATCAAGGGACCCTTTTTAATATTACCCTAATCAACTTTCACAATTAAAAGAATTCAGGTTTTACATCATAAAGCATATTTTAGATATTAAGAAGTATGAACCTCTAATGTCTGACATCGTTGACTGATTGTAATGGTCCATGATTTATAAAAGCCATGCTCAAGACTTCTGAATGACACCATAGAGGCTTTCTAAATATTACTCTAATTTACTTAAAAAGTTAATAGAGCAACAGATCTTGCATCACGACGCATTTTCTGAACAATAAGAAAAATGAAGCTCTAAAGTTTGGCATCATTCACTGACTTTATTCATGCATTATTTATGAGGTACAGTGAAAAAATAAGAGCTAACTTTAGGGAAGTTTTGTTAATTCAGGGGACAAGTTGTGGGGGAGTGAATGAGAGGGTACCTGTGCCAACATGCTGCATAGGCTACCAGTGGTAATTACCGCAGCAAAATACTTCTTAATACTTCCAGAATTCACTGAGTGATTCAGAAACATACAAATTAACCAGTAATGAAGTCTACCCTCACTGTGACTAATGTGTCTGTTCATACTTCTCAACCTCTTAGTGGAAGAAATCTGGACAAAGCCAGGCATAATAGGACCATTATAAATATTGCTATTATAAACTTAGAAAGTTACTAGAATAACAAGATTTATGTTAACAGACATTTTTCTGAAGGATATGAAGTTTGAAACTAAAATGTGTGTCATTATTTAGTGTCTTTAATCCTTAGATCATTCAGGTGATTTGTCAAAAAAAAACAACAGCAAAAAAAAAAAACAATTTTTATGAAGAACAATCCAAAAATATAAGGCAAACGTCTGGACATTCTGTGAAAATCTGTACAGTTGAGCAGTATGTTGTTAGTCACTGATTTCCATGATCACATCAAAAGGGTCTTTTTGCGTCAGCCTTGCCGCTCATGGACATTTCTGAATCCTGACCAAGTTTCAGAATGAATATACTCTCATCTTTTTAAAACAAACACTTAAACTCTATATTTCAATACACTCTCCCATTCATCTGATAACATACATTATACTAAATTAAATCAAACATTTAGAAAAAGTTAGACTTCTCTAAATGGCTTTAAAATGTCATAGGGCTGGATTGCATATGCACAAAGTGAAAACCACTATATAACAAACTTCACAAGGCTGTTAAAAACATCTCAGTAATAGTAACCTTTGATCGAAATAGCATAAAGATAAACATAAATAATGCTGGTTATTAAAATTGAACAGATAAAACCTGTTTGTAAATGGCAAATGCATACAAAAGCATAAAGACTGTGGCAAAAACAATGGTAAGAAAATTAAACTGGATCAACAATATTTTCCAGATGTAGGTAGATCTATTGGCCACTAGTGGGCCAAGGCTAGCATAACTGGTCACTAGAGACTTATGTACTATTTTCAGAGTAAAATGTACTGCGTTGATGTGTTGTATCTGGAGGTGTAGGAAATAATCTTGTCACTCTCTCTGTCTCTCTCTCTCTATCTCTCTCTCTCTCTCTCTCTGATTTTTTTTTTTTTGGCAAGCAATATGCATCCATCTGCTCATAGGTTCATAGGTTCATAGGTTCATACTAGGCTATCTGCCCGAGGGCATTTATAAGCCTAGCCCATAGTTTTGCGGCTTACGCCACCCCTTTAGTTTGGAGAAACTATGCCCATTATTTTGCTGTGCCTCTGTCGAGCAGTGACACTGAGGTAACCCCTGGGGTGTATCTGCGATCTCCCATCCATTGGTCAAGATTCCTCTTGAACAAGGCCAGCGAGGTGCTCTGCCTCACATAAACTGGGATTTTGTTCCACAGCATAGGGAGTCTTTGGGTGATGAATCTATCCCTCCAGCACGTCCTATTAATAACCGTGTCAAGGTTTAAGTCTCCCGCCCTTGTGGCTCCGAGGGATCTAGATTTTTTGAGATGAAGCATGTTCATCAAATCTGGGTTTGACATGGCCTTGTATGTCAGGCATAGGTCACCTCTGAGCAAGCGGTAAGCAACTGAATATAACTGGAGTTCTTTCAGTCGGGCAGCATAAGACAGATTTTTGAGACCCTTTATCCTTTTGGTGAGGAACTGTTGTGGCCTCTCCAGCTGCTGCAAGTGTCGGGTCAGATACATTCCGAGTGGGGCATTGTACTCGATCATTGGTCTGATGAGTGATGAGTATAGGGAGACTATGACTTCCCTTGATCTAGATGTGAATCCCTTCATGATAAGGTGGGCAATGTAGAAGGTCTTCCTAACTACTTTAGCAATATGAGTGTCGAATGAAAGGCTACTGTCAACCTGGGTTCCCAGGTCCCTAATAACTTCTTCTGTGTTCAGGGATTTCCACCTATATGGTAGCTAGGGTAACCTTATTTTTCCCGAAGGGTATGACTATGCATTTCTTGGCATTTAACTTTAGGCCATGGCTCTGGCACCAGTTATCCGTTTCTGTGAGACCCTTCTGAAGGATATCTGTGTCGGATGTGTTTTCAACTACGGCCCAGTTTGCAGTCATCTGCAAACTTTGTCAGCCATAACCCTTCTGTGTTTGCTTGTACTTCAGAAAAGTAGATGCCAAACAAGAGTGGGCCCAGGACTGAGCCCTGTGGGACACCACTTGTGACAGGCTTTGAGTCTGACATGGCGCCAGCAACTCTGACCCTGTGGGTTCTGTCACTCAGCCAGTTTGCAACCCATCTTGTAATGTATGGGTTTACATTTAAGTTGATGAGTTTTTCAATGATACCCGAGTGAGGTATTGTATCAAAAGCCTTCGCCAGGTCTAGGTAGGCTGTATGGACTGCCTTTCCCTCGTCAATGGCCTTGGTGACTGTTTCAAAAAAGTCAACCAAGTTTAGAAGGCATGATCTGCCTTTGACAAAGCCAAACTGGGTTGGATCCAAAGTCTGCAAGTTCCCTATGTCTTTATTTATGAGATCCATTACGATCCTCTCCATGGCTTTGCAGATAAGGCAAGTCAAGCTAATGGGACGGTAATTTCCAGGGTCGGTGGAGGCACCGCCTTTGTGGAGTGGGACCACAGTCGCTGTGCGCCACTCCCTGGGTACGTATCCGGAGGTGAGACTAAGATTAAACAGCTGTCCTAACTGTGGGTTTAATTCCTCGTTGAGTTCATGGAGCACACAGCCGGGGACATCATCAGGTCCCATGGATGCTGTGTTCTTTGCCTTGGAGAGAGCAGTTCTCACCTGGGCGTTAGAGATGTTTGGGGGGCTACAATCATTTGGTATAGATATCTCTCCTTTAGGGGAGAGGAAGTTTGCACTGAACCTTTCAGCCAGTATGTTGGCAATGTCTGTAGGATCAGTAATCTTCACATCATTTTGAACTAATTCTGAGCATATCTGGGAGTTTCCTCCTAGGTTTCTGACATAGCTAAAGAATGCCTTATGGTTGTCTTTAGAGTCCTTAGCTATTTTTTCTCAAAATTAGCTTTGGATGATTTTATGAGAGCTCTTAGCTTTTACTTATAGTGATCAGCGGTGTCTTACCTTTTAAGGATTTTGCTCTATCTTGTAGTAGCTTTCTCCTTTTGTTGTAAAGTTTGTTTATGGCTGGGGTCCACCAGACTGGACGCTTGCCTTTGGTACAAAGAGTCTTTGTTTTGCTTGGGATTGCCTGATCCATGCAGCCCTGCAGGTGCTGGTAGAAGGCATTTGTAAGTGATTCAGCGGTTTGAGTAATGTTAACCGCCGGCTCAGGGGCCTTAAAGGAGACCACACTAGTCTTTAGAAGTGTGAAGTCGGCTTTCGAGAAGTTCTTTACTGTGGTCTTTTTCATTTCGGGTGGGGACGGGATGAGGACCTCCAGCAAGATTAGTTTGTGATCAGATCTCACCAGTGAGGGGTATACTTCCGGCATTGAACATTGTGCTCCCATGTTCGTGATGATGAGATCAAGTATGTTTTCTCCTCTTATGGGGATGGTGACTAGTTGTTCCATGGCATTTGAGTTTATGAATTCCAGGAACTTTTGGGCTAGAGTGTTTGGGCTTGAGTAGTGTTCCCAGTCTATATTAGGGTAGTTGAAGTCACCTAGTATGATGGTGTTCGGAGATACATTTATCCCCTCCAGTGTTTTCAGGAAGGCCATATGAGGTTCCTGAGTTTGCGAGGGTGGCCTGTAACATGCTACAAATTGCAGAGCAGTCTTGCCTATGGTTAATTGCACCTGAATGGTTTCCGATGCATCGTGCGATGCCACCAATTTTGAGGTGTGGGTGTCCTTGATGAATATGGATACCCCTCCTCCTTTCTTGGTATTGTCCGGGTTTTGGGGCCGGAACGCATGATATGGGGAAAACCTGATAGTGCTGGGGTGCTCTCAGGAGCCTTGAACCAGGTTTCTGTCACAGCACAGACATCGATGTTCTCCATACTGAGAAGGGCCTCGAGTGCGTGCATCTTGAGGTTGAGACTTCTGGCATTGAGCAGCATTACCCTTAGTTTTTTTTCTTTGTTTTGTTCTAGGGTGGTAGGTTTAGAATTTGAGCCTTGCCTAAAAAAGGCACTATGGGGGTGGCAAGAGCCTTTGCCAAAATCCGGAATCCCAGGGGTGACAAGTGCAAGTCGTCCCTTGCGAAGCAGCGTGGCTTGTCCAGCATGTCATCCCAGGCAGACAGACATTGGATCCCCTTTGAATGACACCAGAGTTTAAGCCAATTGTTAAAGCTGATCATCTTATCTCTGTATTGTGGCATCATTCTTGGTGAAGGTAGGATACTGCTCAAGGTCGGGGTCATACCTGCTTGGGCTACATAATCAGAGAGCTCCTCTATGTCTCTTTTCATGTAGTCCAAGGAGGTACGTCTCAGGTCGTTAACACCAGCGTGGACAATGATTGAGTCGTACTTGTACCTGCTGTTGAGAGACCTGAGTGCATGCGTTATGTGGCGCTGAAAAAGGTATGTGCTTTAAAAGAGTTGCATTAGATTTATGTATGTTTTTTTTCTTTGATATGTAACTTTGAAAGTGAAAGTTAAGCATCACTTAATACTGCACTGTGCAATTGTAAATTTTAACCAGTAGAAGTCAGTAACTATCAATTTGTTGAAGACCATGGCTTATTTGCAAGTAACTGGCAGTCATTTTAGCTTTTGGCCTTTTGTGGCTGCAAAATCCACCTACTTTTGAACTAATTTAGGTTCATTTTATTGCCATTGCTTTACCATAATACTTTGGTTTGTATGCATTTACTATTACAAATGGATATTTACCTGTTCAGAGTCTAAGTAAGTAGCAATATTTATGCTGATTTGATCACAGGTTGAGATTTTTACTGTTATGTTAATGCTTTGAGAACTCTCGTGAAATTTATTATGTAAGGGGGCATAGCTAAGATGCCAAGCAGTTAGCACCATGCACGTTTTGCTCTGCCTCTTTTCAGTTATGCTGGCAGGAGTATTTATTCTTAAACTAAAAAACACTGCCTTCAAAACATCTTTTATATATTAATAAATAAAGGGTGAAGAGAATCCAGCAAGAAAATCAGCTTTTGAAGACGTAATATTTATTTTTTCCTGTCAGAGGTTTTTGCAGTCAAGTGTAGCTATGAGTCATTTTAAACCTTTTTCACAGGAAAATGGAATGAAGGAAGAACTACAATCTTTTGTAACCAGCATGCAAGAAATATTAGTTAAAATAGACAAATTTGAGAATAAAATGGACACTATAAAGCAAGAAAAA
Organism: Protopterus annectens; assembly: GCF_019279795.1. NCBI lineage: Eukaryota > Metazoa > Chordata > Ceratodontiformes > Protopteridae > Protopterus > Protopterus annectens. Next base: position 587,199,458 of record NC_056737.1, on the reverse strand, counting down.
AAAAATGATCTGCTAAATGAAATAATCAAGAAACATTCAGATCAAATCACTTCCATTGAGGAATCTTTAAATGATATAGATTGACGGTTAAATGAAAATGAAAGTCAAGTTAAATTTCTATTGCAACAGAACTCTTTTCTTCTGGAAAATATTGATGATCTTTAGAGCAGATCCAGAAGAAATAATATAAAAATACATGGCATCCCCGAGAAGGAAGAAGGAAATAATATGTTAAAGTTCCCGAATGCTTGGCTCCCAAAAATCTTAAACTTATCAGAGTCACTTTCCTTTGGAATTGAAAGAGCACACATAGGTCTCTCAAATAATATTACAACAAAAAATTCATCCACACCAAGATCTATAATAGTCAAATTTCTCTCTACACAGGATAAAGACTTGGTCTTATAAATAGCCCGGACTAACTATCCAATAACTTTTAATGGTAAAACCATTAGGTTTGATAATCACTATACATCTTCAGTCATTTCCAAAAGAAAATGATGCATCACATTAATAAAAAATCTCAAGAAATCAAACTTTAAGGCTCAAATTTTATTCCCTACAAAAATCTGAATTTTCTTATCTGAAGGTCAAAAGACATTTAATTCACTGAATGAAGCATTGGAATATTCTCAGAAAAATAACATTTTGAACAAGCAAAAAAAAAAAATGGATGGTCATCAATGAACCTTCAAAGAAATGCAGTAAAAAAATGGATGGACAACAAAAGGAAATGCCAGGAAAAATGTTAAAGGAAAGTAATAAAGACTTTTCTCTCTGTTTTTTGAGTTGCATTTATTTTTATAAGCATGCTGTACTATAGTACACATGTTTTAGCTGTTATAGAAGAGCATCAGAATTTGAAAGGTAAAACTTTTGTTTTATCTTACTATGGTAATGAAAAAGTCTTATTAGCAAATGGTAGATCTAATATAGCAATGTGTGTCTTCAGAGTTTAATAATATTATACTAAATCCTTGTATGAAAGCTAGTTCCCTATTTAATATATATTAAAAAAAAATATTCACACTGCTATTAGTACACTGAAGTGTCTCTGACTGAAGAGAAATGACAGAACTGAGGATGAACTTTGATTCAAATGTAAAATAATAAACTGTTATGTATATAATGTATAATAATATTTTAAGAAATGTAATTCCTTTGATGTTTTGTTTGTTTTGACAATCTTGTTAAACTACATAAATAGAATGGTTCTTGTATGAAAAAAATAATTTTGAATGGTTTCACACATTATAGTCTTATTTAACAACCGTTTATGCCTTAGAAAAAATGTTGAAATGTTTTGTTATGGCCGTTGATGTTTTCAAATGTACTGCTTGTATATTAGCAGTTGCGAGCGGTTTGCAACCTTAGAAAACATTTAAATGCAGTTCACACTTAAAACTCCTTTTTTTACCATGTTCTTTGGTTTAAATGGAGTCACAAGCTGTTCAGGACAGGAGAAGAAGAATTGAAGCTGTGCGAACATACAGAAGTGCCAGGAAGCCAAGGATGACCTTTGAAAGTTAAAAGGCTGCTGTAATATGGAATGTTGCAACAGGAAGGTGAAATACAGTTGCATTGCAAGGCAGCTGCATTATTTATGAAACTTTTTATATTTAATAGTGAGAAATGTAATGTTTAAATTATATCGAAAAGTATACTGCTGCGTCTTTCGGCTTTTCCCGGTTGGGGGTCGCCACAGCAGAACTCCGGCCCGCTAATAATTGGCAGGAGATTTTTACGTGCCAAGTTACTAGCTCTGACGCACAACCTTCAATGAAGGTACGCCTATTCACGCATGTCTCCACACAGAAGACGCTCTAGCTGAGAATCGAACAGGACAGCGTTTTACTGTGAGGCGACAACGCTACCGCGGCATCACCACCGCAGTTATATATCGAAAAGTATACTGAATGGCAATAATCACTGATACGTATGGTGTTAAAGCAGAAGTAAACTATTTAAAGGGCAACACACATTTAAAATCTACAAAGGTGCATACTTTTTTCTGGTAATGTGTTATATGCAGAGAGAATATTTCTTGGCTAAAAGCAACTAACTGGAGTTTTGTTTAAATATAAATAATTTAATTTAGTGTTGCTCTTTTGGTAAGAGGTAATTATATTTATGAAACCTATTGCAAGATACTAGCAAAGACATTTAAAATGAATAGTCGTTGACAGCATACTTAAATGCATATACATAATAATAGAATACTTGAAAGTTCATAACATGGACTGTACTCAGGAAAATATTAAATAGATATAAACCTTGTATATATTAATACATACCAATTTTCTGTGGCAATATGAACAAGTGATTTGAATTATTGACACAAGAAATGAGATATTTAGTGTAATATAACATAAAGTAAATGAATGTATTCTGATATTCTATGTATGCTCTTAATCATAAAAGGCAGTTAAGGTTAGATTGTTCCAACAACCACCACTGACTATACTTGAGGTCAGAAGTTAAATATAAACTGTATTTTTAAGTATAATTATATTTTATCAGGCATGTATTCTTCCTATGATTTGTGTGGATTGTTCTAATCAAATACTGTTTAGCTGATAAGTTATGCTCTACAACTTTTAAATAAATGTACTATATATGAATATTATTGGGGCAGGGTAGTGAACAAATGGAAATCTCATAAAGATACATTATAATATGAACTGTAATATTGAATCTAGAACACCTAAAATGTTTAATTCTATAAGTTAAGTATTAAATGGACTTTATTTTCAATAAACAATAATAGTAATATGATTAAGTTAAGTCAATTGTATCATAACATAATTAACCCAGTAGGAAATAAATGTAATTTAACTTGTTAGAAGCTTTAGACATATTCAGATTCATTTATTTTTGGACATATGTAGTGTGTTTCCTCAAGATATCTAATATAATATAAACAATTTTGATTACTGAATTAGTATAAGCTGGTTTATTAAATATTAGTAGATAAAGCAAGTTGATTAATGTATACATAATATACTGTTAATTTGAAAAGCATAAATATTTAATAATTAATCCCAACCTTTATATATTTAATATACAGAGAGATTATTATTATTTGATATGTCATTGATAAATAGAATTGTTTTATTTTATATCTAATGACTTTATGTTATATAAATAACTCATTTTACATTTTTAATTATCAACTGCTGTTAGAGGAAAGCTTTATGGATTAAAATACATTAATGAATGGGAAATTTATTGAGGTAGAAGCAGAAGATATGAAAGGAAATTATGAAGGGATGATAGAGGATGGTTTTAATGAATATTTCATCAAACCAGGAACAATACATTCCATGTTATGGGTTGTAAATATTTCTATAATTATATTGTTGTTGAATAGTTTTAACTTTTTCTCTGTAACAAAATGTGTTAAACATGAATACAGTCAAGTACTTCAAAGCTATTGTTTAATTTTTACAGATTTACTACATTTCAGAAATGACAGTACTTAAATGTATCTTGTTAAATATAATGTAAATGGAGTAAATAATGCCATAAAGAGAAGCAATTTATTTAAATAACTTAAAATAAATATAGCTGGTGTAGTATTTTTACAAGGAACACACTTATTAAAACAAGAACTTGACAAACTGACAAATAAAGAATATTTAATACATGTAGATTCACATTATAAGAGGCCCCATAATACTCTGGAAGAAATCATTGAATATGCCTAAAGTAATTGATTTCTACACTGATAAAAGTGGTATGATGGGACTAATTGTGCTTGAGATAGGAAAATATACACATTTGTTAACATCTATTGGAGTCTTGGAATTGGATCTAAAGTGGCAAAAAGATACATGGATATTATAGCTTTAAATGCAAAGGGTGATATCTTATTAGCTGGAGATTTCAAATTGTATGTTGTCAAAGACACAACCAAAGATAAGAAACCTAAAATAACAGATACTGCTAAACAAATAAACAATTTTACTAATACAATGAATCTTAGAGATATGCAAGAATTAAAACTGGCAAACACATTGAACTTTACTCGCTATTTGTATAGATTTGGCACTCAAACAAATTTAGATAAGGTTTTTACATTCAATGGCTCGTATTCAAAAGTAGAAGAAATATTAATAACATCTTGGCCTTTGTCTTATCATAATGCCATTACTTTTAAACTTAATCTAATGAGTTTGTGTTTTGGCAAAGAATACCAATATATATATATATATATATATATATATATATATATATATATATGTGTGTGTGTATAGATAAAGGATCTAGAGAATGGTTTTTAAATGAACTGAAACTGTTTATGGATATAACAATAATGTTGAAGTTTCTTTTTTTTTCCAATAATATTTCTTTATTGTTTTTCTTTCTTTATTCATTACAAAACATTTGCCCAAAAAGTATACAGGTGATGTTCAAACAGAAATTATATCAATATTCTTACAACATATTTACACTATTTACATGAATGCTTCCATACTCTCTCTTAAAAGTAAAAATAAAGGTTGTTTTCTTCAGGGTTAGTATCTTGGAATAGTGTAGTTCCAAGTATTGTTACATTTTGTATTGTGCACATTGAAGAAGTAATTCAGGTTCAATGTTTTATGCCAGTATAATATTGAAAATTTGTTCCCATGTTTTCAAATTGTAGGGATTTTTGTTTTGTTTGTTTATTATGTATTTGTGGGTTAAAATGTGTTTTATCGCTAAGGTCCTAAAGTTTTCCCATGAAGTTTTAGATGGGGTCAGCCAGTTAGTAGCTATGTAGAGTTTCATCAGCAGAAAAATATTGATGAGGATGATAATTTGGGTTTTAGATAGGTTATTTGGGGGGATATGTAATATCATAAATTCCCAAGTAAGCGTTGATGTTTGATATCCCATCTTTTGAAGTTGTAATTTCAGCGAGTTCCAAAGTTTAAATATACATTTACAGCTCCAGAACATATGCAAAAGGTCAGCAGTTTCATCTTTACAATATGGGCACTTTGGAGAATTTTTAGTGTTAACTTTATGCAAGCTAAGGCGTGTGTAGTAGGCATTATTGTATATCATGAGTTGGGTAAATGTTAACTTTTGAAGGGAAATGGATTTTACCGTTAAATTAATTGCTTGTGTTATTTTCTTTTCTTCTACCAATGGCAATTTTTCTTTCCAATATTTAGATAAGAGTAAATTATCTTGATATTTGATGTCTTTTATCAATTTGTATGAGCATGTTATAAATTTGGTATTTTGTAAAAGGGCTTGCCATATTGATATACATTTCATTAAATCCTCTTTAATAATGGTTAAATTTTTAAAGTAACTTGTAGACATTTCCTTAATCTGTCTCAAGATCAATAGATATGATTTGGGAAGGCCCAGTTGCTGTCTTAATTCATGAGCAGAACAATTTAAATATGGATATATATCTTGTAATGTTAAGTTTATTATAAGTGGGAATCTTTTCAGGTCTATTAGCTGGTTATTAATTTTCAAGTTAGGATTTTTGTGACTGGGTTGTAGAATCATCATGTATTGGAAGAGATTTAGTGATCTAAAGAGATTTTGCATTAATGTTATATAATTTTTAATGGGTTCCATTAGATTATATGTTTTAGTGTTATCTTTGTTTAAAAAGGGTAATGATTTGGGATTAATATTTAGATTTTCAATATATTTAAAACATAACCTTAACCAGTATGGCGTCCAATTATTACTTTGTGTATCGAAGTTTGCAATTCTTAAAGTTCTATTGGCATTTATGATTAAGTAATAATTCTCAAAATTAGGTAGATCTAATCCACCTTTGCTTTTCTGGGTCATCAGTTTATCATAAGATATTCTACTTTTTTTGGTTCCCATATGAATTTAGCGAATTCAGTGTGAATTTGTTTTAAAAATTTCTTGGGTATTAGCAACTGTGAGGACCTGAAGATGTATAATAGTCTAGGCAAGACATTCGTTTTAATAATCAAAACTTTTGCTAATGGTGGTAATTTCAAAATTTTCCACCTCTTTAGATCACATAAAATGTGTTCCCAATTTTGTTTAATATTGTTGAGGTAAAAGTCTTTATTATCTGTAGAGAATGTAATTCCTAAGTATTTGATCTTTTCTTCAGATTCTAATTGACCTATCAATGGTAGAAGTGAGAAAGGTTTTGGAATTTTTAAAGGAAAGATGTTGTTTTTTTAAGGTTTATTTTATAGTTTGATATTAATGCAAAGTCTTTGATGGCAGATATTATTTTTTTTGGTGTCTGAGATTGGTGTTGTACTATATATGTTGAGGTCATCAGCAAAAGCTGATAAGGAGATTTTAGTGCCATAAATTTCTGGGGCATTATGATATATATTTTGTTAGATGTATAAGAATAAGGGTTCTAGATATAAGTTAAATAATAGGGGAGATAGAGGGCATCCTTGTCGGGTACCATTTCTGATTTGAATTCTGTTAGAACACGTTTTATTTATATATATAATGTTGTATAAGGGTTATTGTATAGTGTTTGTAAAGTTAAGATCAATTCTTGGGGTATATTAATGTAGGGTAAGATCTGAAATAAAAATTTTGTGTTGACTCTATCAAAGGCCTTTTGTGCATCTATAATGAGTGTGTACATGTTTAGATTCTTTTGATTAGCATATGAGATTAATGTGTGTAGTGTTAAAGTATTATCACTGGATTTTCTAGATGTTAAAAAGCCAGATTGTTCATTAGATATAATTATGTTCGATATTTTTTTCAGTCTACTAGCCAGAATAGATGTCAGAACTTCATTATCAATATTTGGAAGTGATATAGGTCTATAGTTGTCCGGGTTCTGAGGATCTGACTTTTCTTTGGGTATAAAAATTGTTTTGGATGCATTAAAGTGTATATCATTAATTTTATTATTTATTATATAATTTAATATGTGCAATAGAATTTGAGCAATAATACGGTAGAACGTTTTATAAAATTCCGCTATAAGGCCATCTAGGCCAGGTGCTTTGTGCAATTTCAAATTTTTAATTGTTGTTATTATTTTTTCAATGGATATTGGTTTTATTAGATCTTTTTGTACTTCCTCATCAATTTTCGGAAAGTTAAGTTTTTGTAGGAAGCCACTATTATTTTCATTTGTGAGTAGGTTTTTTTTGTTCTCCATAGACTTGTGAGTATATCCTTTCGAATGTGTTGATAATATCGTCAGTTCTCATCAAGGTTTTGTTTTTATAGCATATTTCATGAATTTGGGAGGGTGTTTTAGACTGATTAACAATTCTTGCTAGTGCTCGTGACGGAGTTTGTATATGATTAGCATATTTTGCAAGTATTTTAGTTTCATGAAAAGATAATCTATTATTTTGGATCAAGAAAAGGTCTTTCTGACATTTCAATAGTTCTGTTTCAGTTTGGGTGTTATGGTTTTTCATTAAATCCTGGTCTAATGACTTGATTTTAGCCTGTAGTAACTGTTCTTCTCTGAGTTGGGTCTTTTTCTAAAGAAGCTTTTTGGAGGAAGATACCTCTTATCTGGGCTTTAGTTGCCGCCCATTCAATAGCCGGGGGGTGTTGCTGTTTTACTATTTTGACTAATGAGGTTTTGAGTACATCCTGGATTTCCTGAACTATTTCCTTTTTATTTAAGAGGTTGGGGTTTAAGGACCAGTTATATCCCCTATATGGTGTGCTGCTTCTAGAATCCTTGATGATATTTAATGTAATTTTAGAATGGTCTGATGGGTAGCAGGCATGAATATATACTGTGGGATCAAGATTGGTTAGTGCATCCGAAATTAGAAAGAAGTCAATTCTTGACCACATTTTATGACAGTTGGAGTAAAATGTAAAGTTAATTGAGGTATGAGTTTTATTACCGTATTTAAAGGGATCATATAAATTAAAGTCATATTTAAGTTCGCTTAATGTTAACACTGCTTGGTTATTACATGATCTTTGTGGGCTTGATTTATCCTGTTTAGGGTTTTGGTAAGCATTCCAGTCCCCACCTATGATTATGTAATGATTGTTGTATTGATATAAGATAGGATATAATGAAGCGAAGAAGGCATGTTGATTATGACAAGGTGCATATATATTGAGAAGTATAATGGGCTTATCATAAACGGTAGTTGATAAAATCACATAGCACCATCTACGTTCATTATCTATTTTGGATTCTATAATTTTGTCTTGATATTGATCTTTAATAATTATCGCAACTCCAGCACTATTGGTTTTGCCTTCAGAGGCTATTATTTCTCTTATCCATTTTTTCTTTTTTATTTCTGACCATTGCTCATTGGTTAAATGAGTTTCTTGGAGTAGTATAAAACATGCCTTAGCCTGCAGAAATAGATGAAGAAACAGCTTCCTTTTTTCATGCCCTGAAGCCCTTTAATATTCCATGAATCTATTTCCCACATTCATAAAGCTTTATTTTGTATAAGTAATCTTGAAGTATGAGTAGATATATTGGATTATGGTGATTTCTTATCAAAGGTATGTTATGAAAGTATTCTTTAATTCCCGTATCTTCCCAGTGCCTACCCACTAATCCCCTGGACCAGGAAATTAACAGGACCTGACAATAAATTGGATTTATATTTTTTTGTAACAATGGTAAGTATATACCTTGTATATTAGCATATGAGAGGTAAAGGAAACATATTGGTCCTGTATAACCTAAAATTACTTGTACAAAGCCTATCCCACTCATTCCCTAGCAAACACTGCTTGGTAACCTACATCACCTCTTATTAGATTTATGTATGTAATGTCAAAGTTTTAATAATCATAAGCACCAGTCCTGATTATAACTAAACACAGGGAACATCAATTTACACACCTTATCACTAATATTATTTAAGAGATTAATAACTATAGATTATTTTCTCAAGTTAGTTTAATAACTATGTACATAAAATGTATATCTTCCTTGTCTAGACTTAGTTTGTGTGTGGTCCCACCACTTCCTCTATGCCCAAGTCTTATCTGTCTGATTGTATCTTGAGTTACTTGGGGGTATTGATCAAATTATTAACTTCAAGTGAATCCCAACTTCTAGAAACTACCTTTTTACCATCTTTGCTCTGTGATTTTAATATCTTAGGTAGCAGTGTGTTAAAGAGGACTTGAGAGAATTTATCTCTACCCAATATATAATATTCAACATATATTAGATTTGGTAGGAACTTACTGAATCCTGGAGAAAACAATGTAAATATTTAGCAGTTCAGGCTTATGTAAGTATATAAACATAAACACAAATAGTTAGGCATTCAGATAAATATCAAATCTAAAAGGGTTGAACAACTAATAGTTATCAGTCCGTTATCTGATAAAGTAAAGTATATTAACATCTTATCCATCAAGCTTGTTGGATCATGGTAAAAGAGTTAACAAAGGTGTAACATATGAATGTTTCCTTAAAAACTCAGGCTAATGAAAGATTAAAGTTCTGTACATATGTAATATATACTTGGGGTCCTATATCATCTGAAGTGAATCTTTACAGTAATATTTGTATGATTATGCCAGTTAACTTAGTAACAATAAGGGAAGTGTACACTCAATTATCTTTAGTGTATCTTCCCTTAAACTTAAACATAAATGATCTTGTTCCATTCAAATTACTGAATCAGGTTTAATACATTACTATATATATATATTTTCTTTTTTATCATCTAGATTGTATCAACTTAAACTAAATTACTTTCATATCCAACCTGTAATAAGGACCAAGTGAATTTGAGAATCCTAAACTAGATATAGATTGTCATAGTAATAATTATTCAATATAGTACCTTGTGAAGTATGCATTTTAACGCTATAATCATAAATATGTGTACACTTCATAATAAGTTTTGTGTATTCACTTTTGCCAGGATCCGTAGTATGGTATATCAGATAGCATTATTAAAACTACATCATTAGAAATTATTTATGTATTTCTGTGGGTATCAGCTAATGACTATTTTTATATTTCTTAATCTAAATTATATTATCTGTTTCACTACCTTCTGCTAGTCTAAGCAAGGATGTCAACTTAGACTTGTTTTCTTAAAGTTTTTAACTTTCAGTATGTTTGGATATGATTCTGACAACAAATATGACTAAATTCCCATGATTGCAAACCTGCATACATTTTTAATGTTGTGGAAGCCCCTAACTCCATCAGACCAAGGGATGTATAGAGAAGCGCCATGCTCTCATCTTTATATGTCATTTGATAAGACTGAAGCAGTTTTCTTGTTTTTCTGTCCAACTAATCCAGTGCTTGCTGTTTTCAGTAATTCACTTTAAAGCTGTATGTCAGAAGAGGAGGAGCAAGCTAATTCATAGATTGAACTTTATTACTAGATGTCAAGGCAGTTTTTCAGTAATAGTTTTAGTATTTCAAAACATTCCTTACAAAGCTTTTCTCTCATTTAAATGTATTGCTGACTCATCAGCTACTCCCAGATATTTAACATTCCCTCTTATTTAAGCTCTTGTTTCACATTTATTTCCCTGGTTATCATCTGAATGTTTTACTTTTCCCAATATAAATGTTGCTGTCGCACATTTATCAAGATGAAATGTCATTCTTATATTGTACAATAAATGTCCTCACCATTTGTAACCGCATTTTCAGTTGCTTGTCAGACAAGAGATGCAGTTTTAAATCATCCACAAAAAGTAGGTGTGATGTCAATGGGTACAGCTGTTTTCTGGAACTCAAACTGCAATTAGCCTAATCTGTTAAATATTTAGCTTAATGGGTTAAGGGCAAAAGAAAACAGCAGTGGTGAAAAATAATCACCCTGGAATATTCCCATTCGGATTTTTATCACTAGGAAACTAGTTTCTCATTTTCATGACTCAGTTGTAAAGTTGTTTGCCAGTGTCTCATAGTGCTGGCTTTTTATGAAATGTATGACGTGTGTTAAAAATCCATACGTATTCTACAATATATCGAAATATTTACTTATCCAAACATATTTAATTTTTGTCATATTAGTAGACTATTGGTGTTATTAAATTAGTTCCCTTAGTACTAGTGTGGGTGAGCCTGTAAAAATAAGTAAGTGCCTCTTATTTAAAGTTAGTATAAGAATTCACAAATTAGATAGTAATCTATAATGTATGTAACATAGATATAATTAAATATAATTAGCTCTTGTGATTATGTAGTCCGGGTTTGCATAGTTGTGTAACTGTAATTTGTTACATTGAGATACACTGTTTTCATATCTGGTTACAGGGTAAAATGTTTCATCCTCACAAATCTTCTAAATAAACTGCATAAGTTTATATATACTTGTAAATGTTTAAGTTAAGCATATTAATTAAAATTCTTGGGGCAATGAGAGTGACATTTAACATTATGATATATGCATTGGTGTTTTTTATAACAATACCTTACTTAGTTTTCTTTTCTTCTCTTGTTAACAGTTCCTTTTAGGCTTTCCTTCGAGCTTGCATCCAGCTAAGCCGATTGCGTAGCTTCGTGAAGGGGGACTCATATTGCTAACGGACTTCCGGAAGCGCCACATCTTAAAGACGACTTCTAAGGCAGCAAAACCAATTTCGGTTCCTCGCGTGGGAAAACCAGCATAACGTGAAGGATGTAAACTTCCTGTTTAAGGTCTCGCGCCTTGTAAAGCAGGAAAAAAACAAAAAATATTCGCGCCAGTCCTAAAATACGGCCTAAAGCAGGGTAGATACCAGATATAAGAAAAATAAGTCCTCGGCTGTTGGTGGATGATGGATCCGATCTCGGAGGTTCAGCAGACCGCATCAGAACTTGAATCTAGTTCTCTAAAGCTGTAATGCATTTAAAAACTGACATAAAGGTAGATTTTGCTTCTTTCTTATTAGTAACTGAATGTTTAACCCCATCGACCAAAAACGCTAAGGTATTTGGGTACTTCATTTGAGATTTTTGCTGTTTATCAATCAGAAATCTGCAATAAGGAGATAAGAGCTGTCTGGCTTGCCTAATTTGTAGAGGCAAGTCTTGGGCCAGGGATATTCTGTTGTTATTCCATATTAATGTTCCTCCATTTTTCTTTGCAGTTAATAATATTTTATTAACGTCTTGAAAGTTGAGAAGTTTGGCATAGACAGGGGTTGGAATATTTGAAGCTTGAGATTCTCTCAGAGCTCTATGAGCTCTTTCTATTGTTATCTGATGTGCAGCTTTTGGGCCTTTGAGTAGAGTTGTAAGTATTTGTATGATAGATGGGATTAATTCATTATGTTGTATGTCTTCCGGCATGCCTATGATGATTATATTATTTCTTCTAGACCTTGCCTCAAGATAAATAATTTTAGCTTGCATATTTTGAATGTCTGCTTCATGTGAGTCAGATTTTTTGGCAAGCAGGGCTATTCTGTCTTCATTCTCTGTGATTTTGGCTTCAGATTTGTCCATTCTTTCAAAGATTTGATTGAAGGAAGTTCCAAAGGATTGCACTTGAGTAGATAATTATTTTATAGCTTATTGGATAGGTAGTAAGGCTGCTTTAATATCTTCCAGGTTTGCCAGTTGATCCACTTTATTTTTATTTCCAGATTTTACAGACTCTTCTTGTTTTGTTATTTTCTGTCTTTTAGAGTTTAAATCTTTCTCAGGTGACAAAAGTTTGGAAAGTTTAGTTTTTGTTGTTGTAGTGTCCATAGTTTTATCTTCTTTTGGCATTTTGTAGAGGTAAAAGTAAAAGTAAAAACTTCTTGGTGTATATTTAGATGAGTATGAGGGAAGTGTTCTGAGCACACGGCTTCTTTCTTTGAGACTGTCTTCAGTTCCAGGTAATCTATTTTAATCTTGATAGATTTGTTAGTAATTCAGGTTCAACTATCCTTTCTGAGTTTCTGGATAATAATTAGAGTTGTTAGTTCAGAAAATTGTTATTGAATAAGTCCTGGTATTTCCTCTGGGTTGAGTTTTTCCTCTGAGTATTTGAAGAGCTGTAGATTAGCAGTGCTTACAGAACGGCGGCCATCTTCTGTCTCCAATGTTGAAGTTTCTGATACGATCCTGTGGGACACATTAAAGGCTTATATTTATGGTAGAATAAAGAGTTGGTATTTGTCAAAAAGGAAGGAATAGGATAATGAATTAAATATGCTTTAAATGAAAATTGATAACTTAACATTAAAATTAAGACACAAATACAGAATTAAAGACATTAAATCAAAAATATATAGAAGTATTAAACCATAAAGTTTAGGGTGGCTGTGGTGGTGCAGTGGCTGTGCTACCTCACAGCAGGAGATTCTCCAGTTAGATTCTCGGCTGGGGTGCCTTCTGTGCAGAGTCTGCATACCCTCCCTGCAGTCACGTAGGTTTTCTTCAGGTGCTCCAGTTTCCTCCCACCTCTCCAAGACATCCTGTAGGTGGACTGGACACTCTAAATTGGCCATAGGTATGACTGTGTGCATGTGTGTGCCTTCTGTGGAAGGTTGGGTGCAGGGCTGGCAACTTAACACTGTAAAACTCCACTGCCAATTGTTCTGCAGACTATTGTTCCACTGTGGTGACCCCTGAATGGGAAAAAGCTGAAAGGATAAGAAGAAGATTAGACCATAAAGTTTCAATAAACATGGAAAAACATAAATTACAAACCTACACTTTAAATCCTAAAAATTTACATAGACTAGCAAATAGATCAAAAACATTAAATAATATTAAAGAAATTACATATCAAGTAGATAATAAATTTAAAAAAGCAATAGACTTAAAGGATATTTTAGAAGCTTTAGGAGACACTATGAAGAATCAATAACCGAAAGCTAATACTAGATAATATTAATATTACAGAGATTTTTTAAAAAGAGAACATAAAATTAAAAGTACCAAAAGAACAAAATGATAAATTAAACATATGACTCTTAGAGAACTGAAAGAACAAATAAAAAGTTTGAAAAATAATAAGGCACCTAGGCTAGATGGTTTGATTCCAGAAATTTATAAACTATTTCCAGATAATATTCTAGAATTATTAATAAATTAATTTGATGATGTTAGAAGTTCATTACATATCCCACCTTCTTGGAAATTCTCATTGATATATTCTATCTTGAAGCAAGACAAAGATACTAAACTATGTACTTCTTATCATCCTATTTCTTTATTAAATGTGTACTATACATTTTTTATGCCTATTCTGGCAAAAAGGTTAAATAATATAATATCAAAGTTAAATAATATAATATCAAACTTAATTAATGAAGGTCAACCTGACTTTATTTTAAGAAGAAATATGCAAGACAAACCCCGGATTTACTAAACTTCCATGCAGGACTAGTCTAGACCTGCATGGAAGCAGCCGCTTAGTAGCAGGACAGCAGTGCACCATGCATAGTAATGAAGGTACGCTGCCCGAGCTGCCAGGCTTACATGGAGTGTGTACGAGTGCAAGGGGTATGTCTGAGAGCAGAGCTCTCAGAATAAACATGCCTCTGCAATGTTGAACAGCAGAAAGTGGAATTAGATGAGCGAGACCGCTCATAGGTGTCCACATATCCCCACCAACAGTCCCCCATGTGTACAACAGCAGCAGGACATAAAAATCAAAGGAAGAAACCCCTGTATTGTTGTCTAAAACTCTGAGTACAGCTAACCGTAGCTACGCAGGTGTGCCCATTGCTTAGCTATGGTTAAAGCAGCCTAAAAGGCTGAAGAGGATAACGAGGGTGACATATGCAAATGAAGCATCTCAGCAATTGTGTAGTGGGCAGAGTGTTCACCTAACGAGTAGGCATTCCCAGTTCAAGTCCCAGTGCAGCACAGTCCATTTTACATGGCAAAGCATGGTATAAGCAATATTTGTAATGCAAAACCCACTAAATAATGATTCATTTTTATGAACTGGAGTACTGCAGGAAATGCACATGTGAAGAGCCAGTATCATAATGAATAAGGCAGCAGTAAGCAGGTGTAAGCACAGATAAACAGTAGAAAGCCTATGTAAGCACTAGTATGCATGTGCAAGTGCGTTTGCGTAGGGGTAAGCACTGCCGACACATATTAAGCAAAGGAGAAGCTAACTGGGTGTAGGAAACTGTAACCGGAAGTTAGCATTGCTTACCTCCACACAAACCCGCTTACAACCGCTATAAAGTGCCTTAATCACACTGTATCCAATGGCCAGTGTTCTGCCCAGCAACAAAACAAACAGCATCTGTAAAGCTGGAACCCAGGACCATGCACACCATACACAAAATGATTTACCACTAAGCCATGCCAGATATGCATAAATCGTATGTTGTCAGAAACAGAACCCTAGCCCAGACATGCAACAGTACAGACAATGTATACCTACATCTAGGTTGACGTGTGTGTGCAAATATATTGCTATCTAAACAGATACAACATATCTATAGATGTAGTCACATATATATATACATAGAATTATATAAATATCCAGGAATATATACACACACACATATATATATATATATATATATATATATATATATATATATATATATATATAAATATATTAACATATATAAATGCAAATGCCGACATCTACACATATATATGTCAGCATCTATATGTCCAAATATACACAGTAAGTTACATACATATATATATATATATATATATATATATATATATATATACACAGGTATATATGTCTCCGTAGGTACAGATGGACATAGTTAGAAATATGTAAGCAAATATATATACCCATAG
>NC_056737.1:587106303-587181303 GCF_019279795.1 Protopterus annectens | reverse complement strand
GGAACCCCCTACCCACATGTATTACTTCAGCTGTCCCACACGACACATGTAAATAACACATGAAGGAACACGCCAAGCACACTTGGATCAGCACATGCTCACCACCTGGCGAACTCTCCCCCAGCTTACACTCTATACCCCTACACCAACTAGTGAAACCCCTGTTTGGGTGGCAGTAAGCAATGCCCACACAGTAAGCAATGTGGAGGCCAACTCAGTGTAAGATGCTGTAACTGGAGGTCAGCAGTGCTGAGCATCGTGCAAACCAGTGCATACCCTCCTATACTTCCTCTACAGTGCCTTAGGCACTCTGTATCCAGCAGCTCTCTTCGTGCCCATTAACAAAATAATCTGCACTCCCAGGTTCCACCCCCCCAACCCTGCACACTATAGTCTAAGTGAGTTACCACTAAGGCATGGCAGATACACATTCAGCTGCTGTTATCACAAACATATCATCCAGCACAGTCATTCAACTGTATAGGAAATGTATGTAAGTATGTAGATTAATACCAGCAAACATGTGTACATTGCTCATTCACAGTATTTTGAGCAGTCTATGTATATCAATGAACAGTGCCTGTCCAAACATACTGTGAGAACAGTAGTCTTGCATAATACTGAAGAGAAGAATGAAACACTGTGCATGCTGTGGGGGTGTGTGGGCATGTTTCATGCACAGAATGTCACACCTGGGGCGTTGGTTCCGCAGAACTGGGAGATGAGGCTGGCCTGGTGTGTGAGCAAACTGCTGCTTCTCAAACCCCTGGCAGGATGCTACCAGTGGGAGAAACAGTGTAGACCAGCAAAGTCTACTCATGACACAACAACAGGTCCATCCCTGGTGGGAAGAACCAAACGTTGTGAGTCACATAATGTTTCCAGCAGTATCGGAGGAGGATCAAGGGAAGACTTGTACGTACGTGGACTAAACAGATGAAGAGCCTGCAGAAGCTTGGGTTGAGAAAGTATAATGGAGGAGTACTGACACTTGCAGAGATGGAAATGTGTGGAGGTGTGGTATGGCTGGGCTAGCACCTGGAGAATGGATGGATGCTGTGTACGTGGAGCTCGGGGACCAGGGGAAGGAAACATGGGTATGGCATTATGGTAGAAATATGCAAATGAAACAGAACAGCAACAGTGTATTGGGTGGAGCATTTGCCTTACAAGCAGGCAGTCCCGGTTTGTGTCCCACTGCAGTATATTCCATTTTCCCTTCCAAATGACTTTTTTATGATAAATACTCATTTTTGCATAACCTAACAAGTAACATATATTTCTGAACTGCAGTACTGCATTTAATGCAGATGTGAGGTGTCAGTGTCATACTGTTTTAAATTCCACAGATAATCACATGTGCCCCATACAGTATCACAGAAACAAATGGAAGGTAAACTGTGTGATGAATGATAACTCCATACATGTCTTCAAATGTCCCACCTCCCATGAACCATTACACTATTAATGTCTAAAATGTAGCACTAGTAAGCAATAGTAAGCAGTAGTAAGCATACTTAAGCACTAGTAAGTGGGTTTAAGCCTGTTTGCACAGGGGTAAGCATTGCCTACACAGATTAAGCAAAGTAGAAGCTAACTGAGTGTAGGAAACTGTAACCGGAGGTTAACATTGCTTAGCTCTGCACAAACCCGGCCACACCCGCTTACAACTGCTTTAAAGTGCCTTAATCACTCTGTACCCAGCGACCCGTGTTCTGCCTAGCAACAAAGTAAACATCCTCTGCGAGGCTCAAAACCAGGGCACTGCATACCACAACCAATGTGATTTACCACTAAGCCATGGCAGATATACATAACCCTGCTGTTCTCACAAACATAGCATGCAGCAATACCATACAACATTACAGGACATGTAGCTAAATATGTAGATGTATGTGTGTGTATAAATAGCTATAACTAAATAGACATATACCTCTCCCTCTCTGTATTACATATGTATATATATATATATATATATATATATATATATATATATATATACATACATATATAGAAATATCCACATATAGATATATACATATGCAGACATCCATACATCTATATGTCGTTAAATATATATACAGCAATCTATACACACACACAAACACACACACACACACACACACACACACACACACACACACACACACACACACACAAACACACACACACACACACACACATATATATATATATATATATAGTACATAGTACAAATATGACTCGGTCATTGTCCATGCTGGTGTGAATGACCTGAGACGTACCTCCCTGGACTACATGAAAAGAGACATAGAGGAGTTCTCTGAGCATGTAGCCCAGGCCGGTATGACCCTGACCTTGAGTAGCATCTTACCCTCACCAAGAATGATGTCACAATATGAAGACAAGATGATCAATTTCAACAATTGGCTTAAGCATTGGTGACATTCAAAGGGGATCCAATGCCTGTCAGCCTGGGATGACATGCTCGACAAACCACGATGCTTCACTAGGGACGGCTTGCACCTGTCACCCCTGGGCTTTCGGATATTGGCAAAGGCTCTTGCTTCCCCCATAGTGCCTTTTTTAGGCAAGGCTCAAAAGACAAACCCACCTCCATAGGTATCACAAGGGATAAGAAACTAGGAGTAATGCTACTCAATGCCAGAAGTCTAAACCTCAAGATGCATTCACTCAAAACTCTCCTTAGCATGGAGAACATCGATATCTGTGCAGTAACAGAAACCTGGTTCAAGGCTCCCGAGAGCACCCCAGCACTACCAGGTTATACCTCATACCATGCTTTTCGGCCCCAAAACTTTGACCGAACCACAAAAGGAGGGGGAGTATCAATATTCGTCAAAGATACCCACACCTCCAGGTTGGTGGCACAGCACGAAGCATCAGAGACTATCCATGTGCAACTAACAGTGGGTAAAACTGCCTTTCAGTTTATAACCTGCTACAGACCACCCTCCCAAACCCAGGAACCCCACTCGGCCTTCCTGAGAACACTGGAAAATATGAAGGTCTCTCCCAACACTATTATATTGGGCGACTTCAACTACCCAAACATAGACTGGAAGCATTACTCTAGCTCCAACACCCTAGCCCAAAGGTTCCTAGAATTTATAAACTCAAATGCTATGGCACAACTTGTTACCATTCCCACAAGAGGGGAAAACATATTGGACCTGATCATCACCAACATGCGGACTCTATGCTCCAGACCAGAAGTGTATCCCTCACTGGTAAGATCAGACCATAAACTAATCTCACTGGATATTTACATACCAACCCCACCCCCTGCCCAGAAAACCACAGTGAAAAACTTCTCTAAAGCAAATTTCACACTCCTCAAAACCGAGGTGGAATCCTTCAAAGCCCCCGAGCCTGTGGAAAATACGGCCCAGACCGCAGAATCCTTTGTAAACACATTCTATGAACACCTTCAGGAATGCATGGATCATGCAATCCCAAATAAAACCAAGACCTAATCCTCCAAAGGCAGACGTCCTGTCTGGTGGTACCCAGCCATAAACAAACTATACAATAGAAGGAGGAAGCTACTACATGATAGAGCAAAATCCCAAAAAGGGAAGGCATCTCTGATCAGTATTAGCAAAAAACTACAGGCACTCATAAAATCGTCTAAGGCCAGCTTCGAGAGAAAAATTGCACAGGACACTAAGGATAATCACAAGGCTTTCTTTAGTTATGTTATTAACCTGGGTGGGAATTCCCAGATATGCTCAGAATTACTCCAAATTGACAAAAGATACATCGAACCCACAGACATTGCCAACATTCTAGCTGACAGGTTCAGCGCAAACTTCTCCCCCCCCTCCCCACCAAAAGAGCAAATATCTATCCCAGCAGAGTGCTGCCCTCCTGACATCTCAGATGCTCAGGTAAGAGCCGCCCTCTCCAAAGCAAAATACACAGCATCAATGGGACCAGATGGTGTCCCGGGCTGCGTCCTACATGAACTCCAAGAAGAGCTAAACCCAAACATAAAACTACTGTTCAATCTCAGCCTTACTACAGGATATGTACCCAAAGAGTGGCATACAGCAACAGTGGTCTCTCTCCACAAAGGTGGTGCCTCAATGGATCCTGGAAACTATCACCCCATAAGCCTGACTAGCTTGGTCTGCAAAGCTATGGAAAGGATCATCATGGACCTCATAAATAAAGATATTGGGGACCTACAGACACTGGATCCTAACCAGTTCGGCTTTGTTAAGGGCAGATCCTGCCTCTTAAACCTGGTCGATTTCTTTGAAACAGTCACCAAGGCCATTGACGAGGGGAAGATGGTCCACACAGCCTACCTGGACCTTGCAAATGCCTTCGATACAATACCCCACTCGGGCATTATAGATAAGCTCACCAGCTTAAATATAAACCCCTATGTCACTAGATGGGTTGCAAACTGGCTCAAGGACAGAACCCACATGGTTAGAATTGCTGGAGCCATGTCAGACTCCAAACCAGTTACAAGTGGCATCCCACAAGGCTCAGTCCTGGGACCTCTCTTGTTCGGTATATATTCCTCGGAGGTACAGGCCAACACGGAAGGACTGTGGCTGACCAAGTTCGCAGTTGACTGCAAACTGGGCACCATAATCGACTCTCCAGCCGACACAAGCATCCTCCAAAAGGGCCTCATAGAAACAGGCAACTGGTGCCAGAGCCATGGCCTCAAGCTAAACGCCAAAAAGTGTATAGTCATCCCCTTTGGCAAAAACAAAATGCCCACAAATTACCACATAGGTGGTAATCCATTAAGTACAGAAGAAGTAATTAGGGACCTGGGGACCCAAGTTGATAGCAATCTCTCATTTGACAACCACGTGGCCAAAGTGGTTAGAAAAACATTTTATATAGCCCACCTAATCATGAATGGATTCACATCTAGATCAGGGGAGGTCATCCTGCCTCTTTACTCATCCCTCATCAAGCCCATAATTGAGTACAATGCCCCTTTTGGGATGCACCTTACCAGACACCTGCAGCAACTGGAAAGACCCCAAAAGTACCTCACGAAGAGGATCAAAGGGCTCAAACAGATGCCATATGCTGCCCGGTTAAAGAAACTCCAGCTCTACTCAGTGGCATACCACCTGCTCAGAGGTGATCTGTGCCTGACGTATAAAGCCATGTCCAACCTGGAATTAGTGGACATGCTGCACCTCAGAAAATCCAAATCCCATCGAGCTACGCACTCGAGAGAATTGAACCTCAGCACTGAAATAAATAGGACATGCTGGAGGGACAGATTCATAACCAAGAGGCTCCCTTCACTCTGGAATAAAATCCCAGTCCAGGTTAGGCAGAGTACCTCATTGACTCTTCAAGAGGAATCTTGATGAGTGGATGGGAGATCGTAGGTTTACCCCGGTTATCACTTCTGTGTCACTGTTAGACAGAGGCACAGTATACTAACCTCGAAAAATGGCATAGCAAAATTAATTTAAAATGGGTGGCGAAAGCCAAACACACTCTCGCTAGGCTTATAAATGCCCTAGGCCAGATAGCCTAGTATGAACCTATGAACCTATATATATATATATATATATATATATATATATATATATATATATATATGCATACATATACATACAAATATATATATATATATATATATATATATATGTGTGTGTGTGTGTGTATATATATATATATATATATATATATATATATATATGTGTGTGTGTGTGTGTGTGTGTGTGTATATATATATATATATATCTACACAGATATATATCTATAGATATGATACAGCACATAATAATGACATATATGACCACAGGCACTGCCAATGGGGGTGAGGGGTCTCAATCAACATATGTGTTACACGTAATGATATCCCCCACCCACAGCCAAATAGGTGAAACATACAAACAAACGCAAAACAAAGCATAAACAAACCACTGCTTCCCAAACTACAGGTAGGATACTACCAGTGGGAGACACCCACCAAGTCTTATCTTGAAACAAATACAAGAACGTCCCTTGTGGGACAACCCAAAAAGTTAAGGCTATTTTGGGTTTCTGGCATTACACAGATGCGCAGTGGCAGGCCATGTATGTCTTCGGACTACAAGGTTGGCGAAGTCTGATGATCCATGGGTCGAGACAACATACATGATGGGTCCCGAGAAGTGGAGAGTGGGTAGTGTGTAGTGGTGTGGTTAGACCCGACCTGCACCCAGAGAAAGGATGATTGCAGTGGAGGAGGAGCGGAGGCGGATGATGGGTATGAAATTATGGGTCGAGGTGTGCTGGTGTTGGATGGAACAGTTCTAATTGGACTGCCTCCAGGATGTAAGCAATAGTGTGACCTGGGCAGAGCATTTGCCTAACTAGCAGACATTCCCGGTTCAAGTCCCACTGCAGTGCAGTCTAGTTTACATGGCAAAGCACCGTAGAACCAATAGTTTTGTTGCAAAACCCACTAAATAACACATATTTTTGAACTGAAGTACTGCAGGAAATGCACATGTGAAGTGTCAGTGCCATAATGAATAAAGCACTAGTAAGCAGGGTTAAGCACAAATAAGCTGTAGTAAGCATATGTATGCACTAGTAAGTGTGTTTAAGTGCGTCTGCATGGGGGTAAGCACTGTTTGCACAGATGAAGCAATATGAAAGCTAACTGAGTAGCAGAACGTGTAACTGGAAGTTAGCAGTGCTTAGCTACACGCAAACCTGCTTACAACTGCATTAAAGTGCCTTAATCACTCTGTATCCAACGGGCTGTGTTTTGCCCAGCAACAAAATAAATAGCACCTGCAAGGCTGAAACCCAGTATCCTGTACACCATAGACAAAGTGATTTACCACTAAGCCATGCCAGATACAAATAAATCTGATGTTTTCAGAAACATATCATCCAGTCCAGTCATGCAACAGTACAGAGAAAGTATACCAACATCTAGATGTGTGTGTGTGTGTGTGAATATATTAATATCTAACCAGATAAAATATATCTATATACGTATATGTATATATATATTTCTAAAACTATATACATATATAGCAATATATATGAACATATATACATGCAAATGCCTACAACGACACATATATGTGTCTACACCTATATGTCTACATATACACAGCAAGTTACATATGTGTACGCAGATATATATCTATGTAGGTATATACGGATATAGTTATATATATGTTAGCAGATATATATATCTATATAGGTAAATATGGTCATACATGTGTAGATAGCAATGGCAGATTAACAAACACACATATGTCCACATGCACCATTAATGGGGTTGAGAGGCCCCACACACTATACGTTTTGTATGAATAGGCACCCCCCCACAGCCAAAAACATCTGCCTTGCAATACACTACCAAGCATTGCAAATCCCATAACCAGGACCTGACATGACATGGGCACAAGATGTTGACAGTACTACATCACACCTGTATGATGTCAGTCTGGTATTGGTAACATATCATGCAGTACAGTCTACCTTCCATAAGAAATGTAATACGTGGAAGCCATCAACATCCCCAGGATACAGATACACAGACACAGATATGCAGATACAGATGTATATATATATATATATATATATATATATATATATATATATATATATATATATATATATATATATATTTATATAGATATACATGTGACTACAAATACACACGTAGATATATGTACAGTAAAATACTTACGTAGAAGGTGCACACAATATGGAACAGGCACTATGCCTACAGTTAACACCTGAACAAGTGGACACTGTATGTGCCACCCATACAAATGACAATCATTGCCTGCAACATATACCCACAGAGAGTTCATAGGAAAAACACCACACACAGGTTTGCGGAAATGAAAAACCTTTAATCATGTACTATTGCAGTTCAATATGCCATGTCATATGGCTGTTCAGAGACTGACAACCATATAAACAGAGTAATGCAACTGTGAAACAGTAACACTAATACAGTAGTCTGGAAAGGTTCACAACTGTTGCTGTCCAGGCCAAGTCCTTCACATTGTACAATAGTGAAGACAAACTGGGCCACAGGATACCAAACAATCAACTGTATGCAATGCAGGTGTATAGTTCAGCAGCCTCTATCTACACCCTGTAGAAACTCAGTAGGTGGTAAAGATGTCATGTGATCTCATGGGTTGTAACTGTTACATAACAAGGCATAGCTGACACCATCACGAGCACACCGACAAACAGAACAGTCTGTATGGCAGGAGGCAGTAGGCTTGCATTAACCCAATGCATGTAAGTAATGGGAGTTCCACTATGGTGAACCCTAACCGGGAAAAGCCGAAAGAAGAAAAATGTAAATATAGGTGAAGTATATGGTACTGTACATCCAGATACCCTAAGGCAGCTCACCCCTGATACCCCCACATTTTCTAACAGCCTAGGTCATTTATGGTAGTCCCCCCGACTCAATAATACAGGGCCATATACCACTGTTACATACACTGGCCTCTGGAGTACATAGGGCACACATATATTGTGTAGGTGATGCCCATACATATATGGCCCCAGCCCCACCATATGTGTGGGGGATACAACAGCAGGGGACTGATGGCAGCAATGGCAGTGTGATATACTCACGGCCCACTACAGAACAACCACCAACAGCATGACATATGTGCAAAGCCTGATATGTAGGTGGAGGACAGAATCTAGAACACAGGCACATATGTGGACAACTGTTGCCATACACTAAGCAAGTTGCTGGTATTACAGGATAGTCTGCAACATACCCTTAGTCAGGGAATTGAGGTTATAAACAGAAATGGATGTAGCCATGTACCAATAGCACTCAACACACACACTGCCAGTGTAATATCTGACACAAGACTTGTGTGGTGGACAGACAAAACATGATAGGCATACCTCTGGCCAGCAAGAAGATAAGCCCACAGACAGACTGCATTCCAAGGTAAACTAGTATGTACACACACACGCCCTGTAACACCAGTACTATACAAAGCATAACACGATTCTACTCGCAGTCTGTCTGTAGTTCCTGATCCTCCTACAAATATGTGGCTGCCCTGAGTGTGCCGATTCTCCTGTAAGAGGTACTGCTACCTGCTGTCGGTAGCACTGATGCCCACACACAGGAATGATGTCCATCACACAGGAAATGGTAAAGGACCGCACCCACATGATGTAGGGATTTATAGTGGGTGGCTGCCATGACAGTGGTAATTGGAAGTACTACACATGTGTAATCATATATATATATATATATATATATATATATATATATATATATATATATAATCTGGATAAGTATATGAACATATATTTCCACCATATGTCCTGGACATGGAGTGTAGCCCTACCCCAGCCTCTGCAGTCCCAAAGTTGTAGTGCAAGGGGATGTCAGGCATGTATAGCAGGTATATTAGTAGACTATTGCTACTGTTATTGGGATTGTCTTCACAGACATGGTGTGTGTGGGAGGTCACATCTGCTTATAACATGTGTGCAATTGGCTACTGACAGACATCCTAAGGACATCATTGTAGAGTACAGCTGCTAGCATGTAATGCCCCTGTGGACTGCAGCAGAGATATTGGCCAATATATGTGGAAATTCTGACATACTCTGTACAGTCCAGAGGTATACACATACGCCCTTAGTGCAAAACATGTGTACCATGCCTGACAATATGGATATAGACAGCCATGCAGATGGGTATAAAAGATAATGACTGATATACATATGCCACCATAGTTTATGCATTCACATACCCCTGTCTGACTTGACACATAATGACCGCTGGTACAGGGGTGCCATGGCCAACTACCCACTACATATTGACATACATCTCTACAGCATCCCAATGCTCTGTCTGACATACATGACTGTTAAGGGTGGCCCGGCAGCAGTACATCTGGCAAGTATCTGCACATGACATCACACTGGGTAAGTACACCAAGCTGCTAGGCATGTAACAATGCACTGTGCAGGCTACAGTCAGACTGGCTCAACACTGACCTACATCTCCTATGGTGGAATGCACATGTGCCTGAATATATAGCAGGCTCAACAGGCATGTCACAGCACAGGGTAAGATACACCTGTGTGAAAATGCATAACTACAATCAATGTGAACACAGCCACAGCCACATATGGTAAGCTAGCATAGTAGTACAGCATATGGACTATCTGTTCTACACCATCCTCATATGTGCCACTCACAGACTGACCCTACATATACTGGGCTGCTACACAGATTGGTCTGATGGCTGTCTGTGGTATGGGACATGTGTGTGTATGGCCCTACAGACATGTACACCAATACAGTAGCATACAGTGGATCAGCATGTAACATCAGATAGGAGGGGAACTAGAACAACGACATCTACCACAGTCTGTACACAGGCTAAAGTACATATTACCAATACACACACTGTCAACATTCACCATAAGTACACAGACCTCAGTACTGTACAAACATCCACAGAATGTCCAGGTAATGTCATGTAATATAACCCCTACTGTACATAACATGTGTAGCAGTTGGATATATCACTGGCATGTTATCAGATATGATGACACTAATTATGGTGTACAGCACATATGCACCACGTCATGCACAACATATGTACAAAGGTTGACAGAGGTGTGGCTGGAAGTACATACACAGGGCCAATATCGACATGTTGCTGTGATAACCTCATACATTTACTGTTGTAACAGGATTTGTTGCAACATATGTCCTTTGAGGGATATGACATCAGCAACTATCACACCACTGCCTTCTGCAGTCCACAGGTAGATGCTCCATGGGTAACACATGAAACCAAAGACACAACACTGCCCTGTCTGCAGATGACCCTGCAGATGGGGATTACTCATAAACATGGGACTGACATGGCAGATATTGAGACATGTACGACAGCCATATCCACGCAAACACTGTTAAACCAACATTACTCAAAATGCAGTATAGCAACACTTACAGTCAGGCACATCCCCCTCCTATTTGTTGCCCTCTTTCCACAGTGACTGTTGTTAGAGATATACCCCAATCCATCTGAGATGCTGTTTTCCAAATGACAGATCTATTTCCTGCTCACAGTGAATCAAAAGGGCCAACACCACCATGATGTTCTCAGATATTGGAGTGTGTTTCCAGGCAATTGGCTATGGGAATGTTACCACAGCTGTTTCTGCAATCAGCTAGGGGAGGGCTACAATACATTTAGAGACCATCAGCTGATCATGAGCAGCACTTAAAATACACATGCTGCTGCCTAAGCAAAGCAGGTGTAGGTCTCCATATCCACCAGTGAGGGAGTGGGAGAGGCAGACAGAGGCAAATACATGTTAGGGAGGGGTGGGAGAGTAAAACTGAAGCATGTTTGTGTCACACACCTACCAGCACAGGGTATCAAACCCCTGACAACTATGTAGTGCTATCACAGTTCAATGCAGTTATTGAACGTGCCACATGGGTTACCTGTTTTGGAGCACTCAGAACATATCTGTGATGGTGAGTGACATCTGCAACAGGGATACTGTCGCTATACGGTAGGTGACATACACTTGCCTGTCCGCATGAACAGGTGCCAGCGTCAACACAGCCACACTCTCACAGGGACACACACACATTGACGCACTTGGCAGGACCAGGAGTACAACTCATCAGTAGTGGGAGTGCCACAACAAATCACTAGGCAGGTATCACATGCACCACATGGGTCATACTGAGGTTGTATGGGCAAAGGGTATGAGGAGGTGTCTGACATCAGACAGCATGCTTCAGTATGCCCATGGGGGTTGTAGTGAGTTTGGATGTGAACATATGCACTATACAACACACACACAAACACACAGGATGCCAGTACTGACATGCATGGGTACATGTCTGCACAGGTGTGTGGTGGTCAACAGCAGGCTATACAAGGGTAGGTAATGGGTATACCTTGGCATCAGGCCACATGACAATGGTCTGCATTGTGGCTTAGGGCTGAAGTTTCTGCATTTGCCCACACAGGTGGGTATTGTATCCACCATCCAGTCACCTGGGTGACTATTGTGTGTGGCCAGTGCTGTGCATTACTTGCCATGTATGTGTTCCTTGGTCCATGACATGGACTGTATCTGGGATGTACACACCTCCCACATGCATGTACAGTGACATGTGGAACTGTTGCTGGGTTGTCTGGCCCATGTTGTGAACACAGAAAATCATCAGATGTGTCAGTCTTTCCAACCTGTGGCAGGAACAGGTAATGTCCAGCAGGTTTACCCTGCACCTACATTGATAGCATGCTAACAGCATTCCTTGATGTCAGTGGCATCTGTCCATACAGGGCATGTTGTCAGGTATGGTATGTCCGTTGTAGGTCACATGTGATGGCACCACAGGTGGTGCAGGTGTCCATTGGGAAACATGGGGGGGTGCACTGTCTGCATGTTCATGTATATTGGACTGATGGACAGGGTGACATGCCCTCTATAGCCCTCTGCTATCTCTCCATAATTACTATCAGTGGCCATTATGCAGTGTACTACCCACATATTGGCTGTTGGCTAGGCATGTGTGTGTGTGTGTATGAGACATGGGTTGAGAGTGTGCTCTGGGTAGTACTGGGGTTGCTAACTATGATTGCCTGGCCTTGATGTCACATGTATGGTTATGGCATTGCACCCCAGCCTCTCAGCTATTTCACATCTGTTATCCCTGTACAAGTGACATTTTGATATATAGTAGGGCCACCATATAAGAAATATGCAAAACCTGCTCCACATTGGCCACAGGTGTCACACACTCACAACCACCTCTACACAGGATATGAGGTACAAACACACACACACACACACACACGCACACACATGGTATACATGCATTTGGTCGGCCGCTGGATGGCCGACTGACAAATGTTCGATGGCAGTACGGCAACTTTGCATAATTGCGAACACAATTATGTCCAATTGCAAAACATCCCCCTTTTTTGACCCATGTTAGCACTTGTTTAGGTGGTTGAGTAGTCAGTAATGTCGAATTCCAAATATTTTACAACATTCTGAGCATTCGTCATTTGGAGCTTCGTCATATAAGTTCATGGAAACTGAGTTTTGACCATCAGTCAGTCAGTTAAATGCATGTAAACCACACACCTTTCATGCCTGGGAGTAGAACCCCTACCTGGCTAGTTTATTACACTACAGCAATTTGCAGTTATAGTATGTGCCATGGACATTGCTGGAGTCCTCCTTCCACAAAGGTGTATTTCACAATGAATGACATCAGCAGGATTGCCAAAGTAGGGCATTTGAAATGTACTGCAAGTGACCACCCTATAATGCATTGCTCCATACACAGACATTGAAACACACACAAAACATCCAGAACTTCCATGGGTGGGGATGGAACCCTACCACAGTTCTAACTCACATTCCAGCAGTACGCAGTTACCAGATACACTATAGAGATTACTGGACTGCAACCTTCCCAGAGGTGTATTTCTAGGTGTGTGACATCAGCAGCCTTGCCAAAGTTGAGTATATGAATTGTTATGAGTGTGAGTACCCTAAAAAGCATTGTTCTCTACATAGTCAGACAGACGCACACACACACACACACACACACACACACACACACACACACACACACACACGTAGTTGCCAAATCTGGGGTTAGAACACCTACCTAACTACTTTATAACACTACAGCAGTATGCAGTTATAGGATGCGCTACAGAGATTACAGGGCTACAACCTTCCCAGTGGTGTATGCCTAGGTGGGTGACATCAGCAGCCTTGTCAAAGTTGAGTATATGAACTGTAAGGAGTGTGAGTACCCTAAAAAGCATTGTTCTCTACACAGTCAGACACACACACACACACACACACACACACACACACACACACACACTTGCCAAGTCTGGGGTTAGAACTCCTACCTAACTAGTTTATCACACTACAGCAGTACACAATTATGGGACATGCCACAGAGATTACTGGACCATAATTCTCCCAAAGGTGTATTTCACATTGGATTACCTCAGCAGGCTTGTCATAGTAGGGCTATGGGGAGGGCGGTGTGTGTATGGGCCATAACCCATTCATGTACGGGTTGACATGCCACATGTGGGCACACATGGGGTCCTATGTCACAGGTATGTGTATACAGCTGCTAGATGACTACTTCCTTCTACAATCATGTTGCACAGCTGGCACTTGCACCACATAGTCTGTAATGCTGACAGATACTGGTGGCTAGTATCTGCAGTGAGTGACATCAGCACCTCAGATGTCTGAGGCCCTTTGGCTGTGTGCTGGGTAGGACAGGCCTGGATGGCTCTTTGTCACAGTGATCCTCTTCCACACACCTATATACATCTATCTTTGACTTATTATAGTGTGTTGTCCTGACATATATGTCTGTATTCCTATCCACTGCGTGTGCACGTCATGAGTGGTGCATACTGATGAGTGTCTGCACTAACAACTGCAACTGCCAGGTATGTCTGGTCCACTGGTGTTTGCAGTCATGGCCTTCATGTGTTTGTGTGTGTGAGCATGCCCAGTATGACCTTTCAGTATGTTCTAGACTGACATTGCCTTCATTTCTCTAAATGTGTGAGTTTGCCCAGTATGGCCATCTGTATTGAATTTGTGGATTGTGTCCAGGTAGTTTGTGCTGCAGTGCTGACCTTTGTGTTGTACACCAACAGATAGCATGCTGTCTCTGCAGGGTATCCATCGATCATTTGGCTTTGACTGTTAATACATTTTTACATAGCGGGGGGGGCACACCTGACTGTTTCTACATTTCTACACAGGAGTGGGGAGGGCACACCTGCTGTTATTACATTACTATGTAGGATGGGGGGGTACACCTGACTATTTCTACAGATCTACATAGGGTTCAGGGGACACACCTGACTGTTATTACATTACTATGTAGGATGGGGGAGCACACGTTTAACATGTACGCATTTGCTATGACTGTACTGGTATGTTAGGTACTCCATTTCATTCAACTATCATGCTGACTAGAAGCATACCAGTGTTACTACAGATCATGACTTTGGTTGCCCTTCATATTATTGTCTGACTTCCTACCCTTCAGAACTAACATCCCACTGCCTGCCCTGCTGTGGTCTGTCTGTGTAGGCCTGGGGGGGGGGGTTAACCATAGCCATCATTCTGGAGCCATGGCACAGGCTCTGTTTGGGTTTCTCTACACCTGTCCTGCTGGCTGACACTGCTGTTGGGTATGTGAACTATTCTGACTGGCATGTGTGGGTCATATGGACACACATGTCGCACAGCACATTTCCTGCAGTGGGTTTGGTCATCCTGCGTAGTACTGGCTACTATGGTGACTCCAGTATGTTTTACTGATGTCATGGTGCCATTATGGGTGTCTACTGGCTGCTGCCATAACATTCAGCCACCAAATTCCCTTGCATGCTCACATCCATACCATAGCTACAGGTAACAACACATTCTAGTCCATTTGGCAATTGGTAGGTTGATTGACTTACCTTGTGGGTGTGCCAGACTTGCGAATGGTGCTGGAGGGCTGCCTATGTTGGATGCACATAGTACACTCCCTATACATGGTTGAACACAGGTAGTGTCATATTTGGCATCCCTTTTACTGTATGTGCAGAGTTAGAGACCCTAGCCCTGAGTAGCATCCTGCCATCACCCAGAATGATACCACAGTTCAAGGACAAAATGATTGACTTCAACAATTGGCTAAGCCTCTGGTGTCATTCTAAGGGAATCCAGTATCTGTTTGCCTGAGATGACATGATCGACAGACCATGCTGCTTTGCCAGAGATGGCCTGCACCTGTCACCCTTGGGATTCCGGATACTGGCAAAGGCTCTCGCCACCCCTATAGTGCCTTTTTTAGGCAAAGTTCAAATGACAAATTCACCACTGTACCAGGTACAAGCAAGCAAAATCTGAGGGTAATGCTACTCAATGCTAGAAGTCTAAACCTCAAAATGGACTCACTCGAAGCACTCCTTAAAATGGAGAACATCGACATCTGCGCAGTGACAGAGACCTGGTTCAAAGCTCCAGAGAGCACCCCTGCATTACCAGGCTATAATTCATACCACACCTTTCGGCCACCAAACCTGGACTGAAACACTAAATGTGGAGGATTGTCCATATTCATTAAGGATATCCACACCTCCAAGCTAGTTGCTCAGCATAATGCATCTGAGATTATCCAAGTTCAACTAACTCTGGGCAAAACTGCAATCCAGATTGTAGCTTGCTACAGACCCTCCACCATGCCCCAGGATTCCCACTCTTCTTTTCTTGATACACTGGAAAATATTAAGGTACAACCCAACACAATAATAAAGGGTGATTTCAACTACCCCACCATTAACTGGGAAATCTACTCATGTACCAACTCTTTTGCTCAACGGTTTCTGGAATTAATCAATTCCAACACCTTGGATCAACTTATCCACACCCCCACCAGGGGCAGCAATATCCTAGACCTGGTCATCAATAACATGGGCGACCAGTGTTCTACACCAGAGGTCAGCTCCTCGTTGGTCAGATCCGACTACAAGCTAATCACCATAGACATCCACATCCTGCTCCCACCCCCATTAGGAAAACAACGGTAAACATTTTCTCCAAAGCCAACTTTACACTTCTTAAGACAGAAGTGGCAAACTTCACGGCACCCATGCAGATGGACAATAGAAGTACGACTGCTGAATCCTACACAAATGCACTTTATAAGCACTTACACGAGTGCATGGATCATGCTATCCCTAACAGAACCAAGATGCTATCCTCCAAAAAAAGGAAACCAATCTGGTGGCCTTCTGCCATAAACAAACTGTACAACAGAAGAAAGAAACTGTTGCAAAAAATAGTACAATCCCACGATTGGAGGAACTCCCTGGTCAGCCTCAGTAAGTAGCTGAGATCCCTCATAAAATCCTCCAAAGCTAGTTATGAAAACAAAATTGCACTGATTCTAAAGACTACCACAAAGCATTCTATAGCTATGTCAAGAATCTCAATGGCAACACTCAGATCTGCTCTGAGTTACAGCACAATGACACTAAATATACAGAACCAACTGATATTGCCAACATCCTGGCAGATAGGTTCAGTACTAACTTTACCCCCCTCTCACCCCCTAAAGGGCCCATCTTTATACCGGAAGAATGCAAAGTTCCTGTAATCATAGCTGCACAGGTAAAAACCTCACTCTCCAAAGCCAGGAACACAGCATCCATGGGACCTGACAACATCCCAGGCTGCCTTGTACAAGAACTACAGAATGAACTAGCACCCCACCTAAGTACCATGTTCAATCATAACCTCACCTCAGGCTTTGTGCCCATTGAATGGAGCACCCACAACAGTTATCCCACTCCACAAAGGGGGGCCACAACAGACCCCATGAACTACTGCCCCATTAGCCTGACAAGCCTGGTCTGAAAGGCCATGG
This sequence comes from Protopterus annectens, assembly GCF_019279795.1. Taxonomy (NCBI): domain Eukaryota; kingdom Metazoa; phylum Chordata; order Ceratodontiformes; family Protopteridae; genus Protopterus; species Protopterus annectens. Next base: position 587,163,845 of record NC_056737.1, on the reverse strand, counting down.
AATGTATCATCACGGAACTCATAAATAAAGACATTGGAGATTTCTAAACTCTGGACCCCACAAAGTTTGGGTTTGTAAAAGGCAGATCATGTCTCCTAAACCTGATAGACTTCTTTGAAGTAGTCACCAAAGCCATAGATGAGGGTAAGGTGGTTCACACAGCTTATCTAGATCTCACCTAGGCTTTCAACACCACCCCCCACTCTGGAATTATAGATAAACTCACTAAACTAGGTATAAATCCCTATGTCACAAGATGGGTTGCCAACTGGCTTAATGACAGAACCCACACTGTGAAAGTAGCAGACTCCAAATCAGACTTCAGACCAGTGACAAGTGAAGTACCACAGGGTTCAGTCCTGGGTCCTCTCCTGTTTGGTATCTACTTTTCTGAAGTACAAGCTAACACAGAAGGTCTTTGGCTAACTAAATTTGCAGATGACTGCAAACTAGGAGCCATAATTGAAAATCCTAACGATGTGGACATCCTACAAAAGGACCTCACTGAGACAGATGCCTGGTGTCAAAGCCATGGTCTCAAGCTCAATGCCAAAAAGTGCATTGTCATCCCTTTTGGTAAAAACTCTGTACCCATGAACTACCACATAGGTGGTAGTCTACTTAACACTGAAAGTGTGATAAGAGACCTTGGGACACAGGTGGACAGTAGTCTCTCCTTTGATAATCACATCACCACAGTGGTCAGGAAATCATTCTATGTGGCACACCTCATCACAAAAGGTTTCTCATCCAGAAAAAAAGGTCATTGTTTCCCTCTACTCATCACTCATTAGACCCATTATAGAGTACAATGCCCCTTTTGGTATGTACCTCACAAGACATCTACAACAACTGGAAAGGCTACAGAAATACCTCACAAAGAGGATTACCGGCCTCAAACAGATGCCCTACACAGACCGACTCAAAAAACTCCAGCTTTACTCTGTTGCATATCGCCTACTCAGAGGAGATCTCTGCCTAACATACAAAGCTATGTCAAACCCAGAGTTGCTGGGCATGCTCCACTTAAAGAAATCCCAATCCCTCCAAGCTACATGCTCTAGGGACCTAAACCTTGTCACCACAATAAACAGAACATGCTGGAGGGATAGATTCCTGTCCCAGAGACTTCCCATACTTTGGAACAGACCACCTATCTATGTCAAACAGAGCTCCTCATTAGCACTCTTCAAGAAAAATCTTGATGATTGGATGGATAATAGGAAATTCACCCCGGGGATCACTTCTGTGGTTTTGCTTGACAGGGGCACAGGAAAATAATTATCTTGGATGGCGAAAGCCAGGGTACCTTTTTGGCTAGGCTTGTATAGGCCCTAGGGCCAATAGCCTAGTACCTACCTATGAACCTATGAACCTATGAGAGAGGTGTCATTCCCTGGGTCCCTACTGTGTCAGTGTATGTGCTATGCGTTGCCACTTTGCCAAGGCCAGGTCATACTGAGCATGCCTCCTTCTGCCTACTGGGGCAGGCTCAGGCTGTCCTTCCTCTGGGTCTCTCTGTGCCTGTGCAGGCCGTGGCATTAGTGGGGGGCTGTGTGGCCCTGCCCCATGCTGTTCCTGCTCCAGCTGTTTCCACAGGATCATACTGTGTAGCATAGCACATACCATAACAATTTGGGTACATGTAGCTGGTGAATACTGCAAGGCTCCATTGTATGTGTCCAGACACCGGAACTGTGACCTGAGCATCCCAAACACATGCTCTGTTATATGTCTGGCCTGTGCTTGTGCCTCATTATGGCATTGTTGTTCAGGTGTGTGTGTGTGTGCATTTCTGATGGGTGTCATCAGCCATGGCTCCAGTGTGTACCCAGCATCCCCCACTAGGTGACCGTAGGGGATGTCCCCACTGGCAAATCTCTGGTACAGCTGCATCAGATGCCATATGTGGGAACCGTCATAGCTTCCAGGGTAGCCAGCACACACATTCATTATAATGCCCTGAGCATCACAAATGATCTGGCAGTTGATGGAGTGTATGCCCCTGCGGTTGATGTAGGTGCGGCGCTGCTCACTGGTTGGTGCTTTGATGCATATGTGCATGCAGTCTATAGCACCCACTACCCCAGGGTGTTCTGCTATTTGGTGGAAGAGATGCATATTGCTGGCCAGCACCTCACGGGTGTTGAAGAAATATACGTGCTCACTAGCATGTGCTGACATGGCATCCAGGAACTGGTGGAATACTTTGGATGCTGATGCCTGTGAGATCCCCATGTTATCCCCAGTTGTGCTTTGGGAGGTACCTGTGGCTAGTATACCTAGGCCTACACATACCTTGGTATCCACTGGGATGGGTTCCCCTCGGTCAGTTTGGTGTGTCAGGTGTGGCCGGCACAGCTCAACTACTTGCTGTAGGAGGTCTCTGTCCACCCTATAGCACTCCACTATCTCCTGCTCATGTAGCCCCTGGTAGGTTACCCTGGGTCTGTACACTCTTCTCTGTCTCCTCACTGTGGGTTGTTCGGCAGCATGCACATCCTCACCACCCTCAGCCTCTTGCACATGTTGTTCTATGTTGCCTGCTGCAGCCCTTCTCATTTTGTAGGTTTGTTTGTTAAAATTTCTTCGCTTGTATACACTGGTCGTATAGAGTGTGGGAAAAACCAGTAGGGAAGGTGTTTGCTTAGTTTATAGTAGTGTTCTGGGCTGGGCTGAGCTGCTGCCTGTGTAATTGGCTGCTTCTGATACATTTCACCTGCCAGATATTCTAGTTCTCCTCAATTAACTTCCTACTGCTGTTTTCCCTTCCCATTGCTCTTCTGTTTGGGCCCGGGGCTGCACCACACAAACAGAGTACTCGGATGTGCACACTGCTGCTGTTTCCTGGTTTAACTTCTTTTTTCTTCCTGTAAAACCCGGTGCGTGGTGCACACATCTGCTTACACTTTGTAAAGAGTGCTAGGCAGGTTAAGACACACCCTCTGAGCCACAGGGATCTAATCCACTTACAATATGCCTGACACACCCACCCATGATGCCACCTACCTCCTTGTCTTGCACTCGGCTATTCATATGCTTACACTGTTGGGACCTGCCTCACATGCTGGAGAAAACTGGGATTCACTACCCTTACCCTCATTTGCATAGGATTGCCTGCTAATGCATAGTTACATGTGTCACACTGAGCCTTTCCCCCTAGCAACCACTATTCACTGACTGGGTTGTCTTTTGCCTGCCATTGACTTGCATGTCAGAATACTGATTTTAGCTGGAATGCTTGTTTTAGGTTTATTTTCTTATTTTCCCAATGATCCCATTTCCGCGCCACTGCCCTATGCTTAAGCTGCCATGATTGGCGCTAATAAAATAAAAGTTGTATTTTTTATGTTTTACATTGTTTTCAATGCCAATGGCCTTAAACTTGGCCATTGGCATGCTGCCTCAGTGATATGCAGCCTTTATTTGGAGCTGTCATGTCCCCGTTTTGGATTTTGCAGAACCGTACTTGGTTACTAACCAAGTACATTTCTACATATTATGCTAGTCCTGCACGCCCTGATTCCTGCTTCCTGGATATCAGATTTACCTTATTTGCATGGTTTTCACCTGCAGATGGGGTAATTTCTATACGGGGGCTGGGAACGTGCAGCACTAGTGCAAGAGCACTCACGCACGTCAAACGTGCACATACGGGGATCGCTCGGCCGCCATATTGCCAAAATTACCTCTTACACTAATCATGCACGCCATGCAAGCTTCTGAGAATCCAGGAGAACATCATTAGACTTTTACCTTTAATAGATATTGCTAATAAAAACAAGAACTGTCAGTACTGAGCCTAGACATTGATAAAGCTTTTGACTCAATAAACTGGAAATATCTTCCAAAAGTACTTATAGAATATAATTTTTCTTCAATATTTATAGAGATAATAATGAATTTATATAATATCTTCTTTTTTGTCAAAATTGGATCATTTATCTTTAGCTCTTTTAAAATACTAAAAGGAAGAAAACAAGGATGCCCATTATCTCCATTGTTGTTTGCCTTATCGATAGAACCCTTTGCAATGTACACCAGAAAATCATAATAAAATAATTTTTTTTTTTCTGTTAGTTAATAGGTTCATAGGTTCATAGGTAGGTACTAGGCAATTGGCCCAAGGGCCTACTTAAGCCTAGCCAGCAAGGTACCATAGCTTATGCCACCCAAGAAAGTTATTTTCCTGTGCCACTGTCCAGCAGAGACACAGAAGTGATCCCTGGGGTGTATTTCCTATTTCCCATCCACTCATCAAGATTTTTCTTGAAAAGTGCTAATGAAGAACTTTGCTTGACATAGGTGGGTAACTTGTTCCAGAGTATAGGAAGTCTCTGGGACAGGAATCTATCCCTCCAGTGTGCCGCCCTGTTTATTGTGGTGACAAGGCTTAGGTCCCTAGAGCGTGTAGCAAGGAGGGATTGGGATTTCTTTAGGTGTAGCATGTCTAACAGCTCTGGGTTTGACATAGCTTTATATGTTAGGCAGAGATCACCTCAGAGTAGGCGATATGCTACAGAGTAAAGCTGGAGTTTTTTTGAGGCGGTCAGTGTAGGGCATTTGTTTGAGGCCAGTAATCCTCTTTGTGAGGTACTTCTGTGGCCTTTCCAGCTGCTGCAGATGTCTTGTGAGGTACATTCCAAAAGGGGCGTTGTACTCTATAATGGGTCTAATGAGCGACGAGTAGAGGGGAACAATGACCACTTTTTTCCTGGATGAGAAGCCCTTTATGATGAGCTGTGCCACGTATAAGGACTTCCTGACTACTGTGGCGGTGACAATCAAAGGAGAGACTACTGTCCACCTGGGTCCCAAGGTCTCTTGTCACACATTTGGTGTTAAGTAGATTGCTGCCTATGTGGTAGTTCATGGGTACAGAGTTTTTACCAAAGGGGATGACACTGCACTTTTTGGCATTGAGCTTGAAGCCATGGCTCTGACATCAGGCATCTGTCTCAGTGAGGCTCTTCTGTAGGATGTCCACATCATTTGGGGACTTGACTATGGCTCCTAGTTTGCAGTCATCTTCGAACTTCGTTAGCCAGAATCCTTCTGTGTTAGCCTGTATTTCAGAGAAGTAGATACCAAACAGGAGAGGTCCCAGAATGGAACCCTGTGGTACACCACTTGTCACTGCTTTGAGGTCAGATTTGGAATCTGCAACTTTTACATTGTGGGTTCTGTCAGTGAGCCAGTTGGCAACCCATCTTGTGATGTAGAGATTTATACCTAGTTTAGTGAGTTTATCTATAATTCCAGAATGGGGGATGGTGTCGAAAGCCTTGGCGAGGTCAAGATAGGCTGTGTGAACCACCTTACCCTCATCCATGGCTTTGGTGACTGCCTCAAAGAAGTCAATCAGGTTCAGGAGGCATGATCTGCCTTTCACAAACCCGAACTGGGTGGGATCCAGAGTTTGGAAGTTACCAATGTCTATGTTTATGAGTTTGATGATGATACGTTCCATGGCCTTGCAGACCAGGCTCATCAGGCCAATAGGTCGATAGTTCTTGGGATCAGTGGTGGCTCCCCCTTTGTGGAGTAGGATAACTGTTGCTGTGTGCCATTCAGTGGGCACAAAGCCTGATGCGAGGCTAATATTGAACATGGTGCTTAAGTGGGGAGCCAATTCTTTCTGAAGTTCATGTAAAACGCAGCCTGGGATGTTGTCCGGTTCCATGGATGCTGTGTTTTTGGCTTTAGAGAGTGTAGCTTTTACCTGCATAGTTGTGATTACAGGGAATCTGCATTTTTCCTGTATAGATATGGGCCCTTAAGGGGGTGATAGGGGGGTAAAATTAGCACTGAACCTATCTGCCAGGATGTTGGCAATATCAGTAGGTTCTCTAATTTTCATGCCTTTGTGCTGTAACTCAGAGCAGATCTGGGTGTTGCCATCTAGATTCTTGACATAGCTATAGAATGCTTTATGGTTGTCCTTGGATTTAGTGGCGATTTTGTTTTCGTAGCTAGCGTTGGAGGATCTTATAAGGGATCTCAGCTTCTTACTGAGGCTGACCAGGGAGCTCCTCCACTCATGGGATTTTACTCTCTTTTGCAACAGTTTCTTCCTTCTGTTGTACAGTTTGTTTATGGCAGGGGACCACCAGATTGGCTTCCTTTTTTGGAGGATAGTGTCTTGATTCTGTTTGGGATAGCATGATCCATGCACTCGTGTAAGTGCTTATAGAGTGCATTTGTGTAGGATTCAGCAGTTGTAACTATATTGTCCATCTGCATGGGTGTCATGAAGTTCACCACTTTTGTCTTAAGAAGCAAGAAGTTGGCTTTGGAGAAATTTTTTACTGTGGTTTCCTTAATGGGGGGGTGGGATGTGGATATCAAGGGTGATAAGCTTATGGTCCGATCGGACCAACGAGGAATTGACTTCAGGTGTGGAACACCGGTCACTCATGTTGGTAATGACTAGGTCTAGGATATTGTTGCCCCTGGTGGGGGTGTGGATAAGTTGATCTAGGACATTGGAGTTTATGAATTCCAGAAAGCATTGAGCTAAGGAGTACACGAGTAGTTTTCCCAGTTAATGGTGGGGTAGTTGAAGCCACCCATTATTAGGGTGACCCCTAATATTTTCCAGTAAATCAAGAAAAGAGGAGTGGGAATCCTGGGGCATGGTGGGGGATCTGTACAAGCTACAATTTGGATTTCAGTTTTGCCCAGAGTTAGTTGCACTTGGATAACCTCAGATGCATTATGCTAAGCAACTAGCCTGGAGGTGTGGATATCCTTAATGAATATGGACACACCTCTGCCTTTGGTGTTTAGGTCCAGGTTACATGGCCAAAAAGTGTGGTATGAGTTATAGCCTGGTAGTGCAGGGGTGCTCTCTGGAGCCTTGATTCAGGTCTCAGTCACTGCACAGATATCGATGTTCTCCATTTTAAGGAGTGCCTCGAGTGAGTGCATTTTGTAATTTAGACTTCTAGCATTGAGTAGCATTATTCTCAGTTTTTGCTTGCCTGTTCCTGTTATGGTGGTGAATTTGTTATTTGAACCCTGCCTAAAAAAGGCACTATGGGGGCAGCAAGAGCCTTAGCCAGTATCCGGAATCCCAGGGGCGACAGGTGCAGGCCATCTGTGGCCAAGCATCGTGGTCTGTCGACCATGTCATCCCAAGCAGACAGATACTGGATCCTCTTAGAATGATACCAGAAGCTTAGCCAATTGTTGAAGTCAATCATTTTGTCCTTGTACTGTGGTATCATTCTGGGCGATGGCAGAATGCTACTCATGGCTAGGGTCATACTTGCCTGGGCTACAAAATCGGAGATCTCTAACATGTCTCTTTTCATGTAGTCCAGGGAGGTACATCTCAGGTCATTCACACCAACATGGACAATGACAGAGTTATATTTGTACTTGTTGTGGAGTGACCTGAGTGCGTGGGTTATGTGGCAGATCTGGCACCTGACAGGCAGCTGACAGTAGCCTTCTCCTTGTTTAGCCTGGTGAGTGGGACATTAGTGTGCCTGACTATAGAATCACCTATGACTAGTGTGTTGGGTACATTGTTTTGCCTTATTGGCTGTGGTTGAGTGGCCCACTGAGTCTGTGGGCTATGTGTTATTTGGGTTGTGTTGGGGGATGGAGGTAGTTTGCGTTTCTGCTTTGGAGGTCTCTGTTGCTTAGACAGATTATTATTGAGAGTCTCCGCAAATGTTTTTGTGTTACTATGTGTGGATTTTGGTGGTGTAGATTTAGTGAGACTATGTGATGAGTGTGGTGTGGTGCAAATGTTTACCTTCTCATCATGACTGTCAAGTTCAGTCTTGGTTGGAGAGAGCTTTACCTCCAGTTTGGCTAGATAAGTGCATCTGTCACAAGTTGTAGTGTTGGGTGATAGGAGGAGAGGGTTTGTCTGTGTACATGAGGCAATTTCTACATTGCCTCAAGATGCCCAGATTCATCAGATGATAGACAGGAGAGAACACTGGGAGCTGACCCTTGGTCATGCCTGAATAAAAAACTATTTTCCTCTAGATAATTGAGGAAAGTGAGTACAAGAGCTGTTTTTCTCTAAGCAAGTGAGAAAAGTAAGTACAAAAACTGTTTTCCTCTAGGTAATGAGGAAGATTGAGTGCTATAGTAATTAGTAGCTTATTTAGTGCTTAGAAGTTCTGAACAAGTGCTGAGCATGAATAAGCAAATTTAAGTGCTAACACTAAGAATCTGTATCTGCACTAGACGAGTTACAGGACAGAAACAAGTGCAAATGCAGGCTTTCAAATCAGAAAGTTGAGAGAGATGGAAGATTACCCAAACGGCCAATAACTACAATTTCTGGGCCAGAACCACTCCTTATGTGGTAGACAGGTTACTAGTGCTTACCACTCCCACTGATTAGCTAGAAGGCTTCCCTCCAACACAGAAAGGCTTGGGGGGGGGGGGGCTCAGAAGCTTGCATACAGTCCTGGATACAGCAAATCTGTATCTGGAACACTAGTTACAAGAAAGGTAGGAAACAGGCTTACAGTTTTTTTTTTTTTTTTTACAGAAAAGTAGCAAAAACAGTAGTAAAAACAATTCATATGCAGTGCAAGCTAGCACACTTGAGTATGCAGCAATATTAGACCAAACACAGTTTAAAAATGCAATTAAATTAAAAAGGACTAAAAGCAAGTGCAGAAAGAGTTTATTAGGTAGAATGTGGTAAAGAGATGGGACAATTATAATTCCAAAGTTCAACTATTTGCTTATGACATTTTGTTAACTATTAGTAATATTGAATTTTCATTATAAACCATAACTAATTTAATAAAATAAAAACAAACAAGAATATAAACGGTCTTGAGCATACTGGTTAACAAAAATATATAAGTACTGGAAAAACAACAAAATACCAGTGTGTAGCAGAAGTACACTTTAATAAAATAAAATAATAAAAAACAGAACAAAATCCACAGTAAAATCCAGTGGAAACAAATGAGATGAGAGCTTTCAGAACAAATGTTGCTTCATCAGATCTACCAAATACACAGTTCACCATAATTTTATAGGAAAGTAATTAAGCAATTAATAGGGTCAATTACCTTAAAGCCCTAGATCTCAGTGCAGACTTTAAGGGAACACTGCAGTTCAAACCCTTACCTCTATTTGCAACCAAATTATATATCCATTATATTTCTAGATATTCAGTGTAGGTCTTAACATCACCACCTCTGCCTGATGTTTTGCCAAGCTTCAAAACCAAAAATTTGAACACATGCTCACTCCCTTCTTTCAATACATGCTTGGCAAGAGCATTCCTGTCATCCTTTCTATTTATGACATAAACATGTTCCCTAATGCAATTTCTTAGTTGTCTAGTGGTCATACCCACATAATAAGAACCACATATTTCACACACTGCCAGGTACACTAAATTATTGCTATTATAGTTAGCAAAAACACCAAAAGTGTATAGACACCCATTCATAGGATGTATAAAGACATTGTCAGTCCTAATATAGCCACAAACATTGCAATGACCCCAAGTCCCTAGTGTGGGTATACAATCCATAGTATTTTAATCTTCCAGCATCAAAGGTATGTGCACTACCTGTTTGAGCCACTGATACCAAAGTTATACCTCAGTTATGTAACTAACACTCTTTAACATCATTGTTTGTTGGTCATATATCGTGTACACTCATTCTATGTATTCAGGAATATCGGAGTGACGTACGCTGTAGGACAGAATCAAACATTTTATAGAACATTCTCTGGCTTACAGACAGCACAATTGGAAAAAGGATGAGATTTTGTAAAAAGCCATAATAATGCTCAAATGCTATCACAGGATCACTATTTTCACCAGCTGCCATGAAATGGTTTTGGTTCAGATAGAAAATATTTACTGTATATAGGTAGCTATGTAGCTAAGGTACAGCTAGAGCTTTTTATGTAGTGAGGATCATCATATACTAAGTGCTTGTTGATGTCTGATCATATCTGAGGGTATGGGATGAAATAATCAATGGATTTATTATATTCTGATCACTAGAGTCTTGGTACATAGTTAAAAAATGTATATATTGTCTAAATGTATTTGCCCTGATATATGGAGTACCATACCTTTTAGCTGTACCACTTTTTTTAGTATGTTCCAATTTTAGCCTTCATTTAATCATTATCATGAGCTTCTGATTTCCCCCAGTATATGCAATTTCTACGAAGTGTTTACATTTTGTTTTCTTGATTTCTATCATCATACAATTGGAACTTTCCAAATTTGTTTGCAAAGTGTAGCCAAAGAGCCAATTTGGGAGTGAGACAAGTACAGTAAATGTGGTTGCCACACATGAGTGAAATACTTGTAGAATATCTATTTATATCTTATTGGTAGATGACTGTGCGTAAAACACCACATGAGCAGAGAGTTTAAGCATAAACAGCATCCAGAATCAGTTTAGTAGTGTGGAAACCATAGTCCACACAGTGAAGCACTTCTTAAGTTCCTGTAGTTTTGTTCTGTCAATGCCTCCTATGGTATATGTGAAGTAATGTACTGCTACTGTGTGCAAACATTGGACTCAAGATGCACTTGTATTTTCAGAAATCTTTACAATCCCTTGACTGAACTGAAATTCCAGGTATTATCTGTTGCATAGCAGTCCTGTAAGAATTCAAGCATTTCTGCTTGAAGTAAATTGACTGCGTATCATTTTTCGTCATGGGTAGTTTTAGTTTTGGCTCCCACCCAAACACACTGACTTTATATACACAGTATTTCATTGTAGTGCAGTTGCTTCTATTTCTGTAAAGTTTTGTTTTGTTTGTGATTATTACTTATGTACCATTTTTTATTCACTGTGTGTGCAGCTTCTGAGTGTGGGCCACTGAAATGATGGTAGTTGTCAGACTTAAATCACAGTGAGCATTGTGTAAACCTTGGAAAAGCCCCTAAGGCATAACTTTCTGTGAATATGAAAAGAGTGCATTTCACAATTTGCCCTTTAAGGATGAATACTGTCCCCATAGTCAAGTAAGCCTGATTAAAGAGAAAGAGGGAGCTGATACTACTGAGTGTTCCCAAAGGACTACACCAGGACCCTGTGGGATACATACTAAAGTCTGCAGCTGCTTTACCTGCATTTGTCCCCAGTCTTGATAGTTCTGGTCTGATGCATATAATCTGGAGGCATGCTGTCACTTAACTAAAGATCTCTGTGGTAACTGTATTCACTAAATCAAACAAGGGTAACATACAGTAAGACATTAGTATCCCATTCTTTATATCAGGACAAAGGGATATACAGAAATTCTGACATGCTACCTCTGACTGATTCTACCTGGAATAATCCTTTCAAGCTATGGCTTGTTTTGTTATAGGCCCTAATCACCTTCCAAGCTGTACATGAGTACCCCCTCATGGCCATTATGGCAGTACTGGTTGGTTTTGAAAAGACTTGTGACTCTCTCATCTTGGATTTTCTGTGCGATGTTTTGAGAGATTTTGGTATACCTTCCTCATTTATTATCACTGTTCATGTCATTTTAATTCTCCCATGGCTTCTCTGCTTAATAACAGTAACATTTCAGCCCCGTCCCTTAAAAAAACATATAATTCAAGGATGCCCTCTCTTGCCAACCCTTTCCTACTAACTATCAAACCACTCTCTCAGTAGCTTAATGCACTCTTTATTATTGGCCAGTTGCAATTTAGTCTGAAAGAGTCATCACCCTATTTTATTTTTATTACTTTTTTCCTCTTTCAGCCGCCCCTGATGTGAATTCTCATTCACCAGGTTTACCTACCCTTCCTAGCTTCTCAGGCTAACTCCAATTAGGGTCAGAATCATTAATGTTTCTGAAGCATACAAGGACCACATCATATTGCTGCTATAGGGGGTTTCTTAGCTATGTCTAACTCCCCTTCCCCTCACCATGTGCTTGCTTGCAATATCTGAGAAGCAGGTATGCAATGGAGATATGCTGGCATATAGCCCCATCTCATCAGCAGTTAAGCAGATATCCTTTCCCTCTTTGGATAACCCCCAGTTCATGTCCCCTGCCTCCACTAGAGATCAAATGTAAGGAACACCTAGGTGACCACCCTCCCTGCTGAGATGAGCATGTGCATCCTTCATTGACTATGCCTCAGATGTCCAAGGTGCTAATCAAAGCAGGATTACCTGGGCCATAGTCAGGGCTTTATTTCGCTACACCACAGCACTAGTTATCATCAAATTATTTGAAGATGATTGTTTAATCATCACTGAAAACACAAAAGTAAAATTTGGAGAGTATTGGGATGATTATAAGGACAACCCCTCCAAATATCTCTTGTTTCCAGAGGCACTAAATATTTCCACCATCTCCTCTCTCTTTCTCTGTTGCTCTACTCCCACCCTTTTTAAAAGCATTGCAGTTTGTCTGCACATACCAGTTCATAAGAATTTATAGTTGAACTATAAGCCATTTGGGAATTATCAGCAGTGCATGGTCATAGCTAGAAATACTTGCATTTCTCATTGCTTGAGCAAGTAAGCTTTCTCTAAATGTTCTTTTGTCTCAGATTATTTTCATTGCTCATAGTCTGTTCTTAGTTGTTGTCATAGTCCCTTCTGCACTACAACAACCTGATTATAGAACACATGAATAAAAACAGGTATTGATGTATTGATGTATTCATGTATTAATGTATTCATGTATTAATCCTGGTTAGATACTAATCACTAGTTTAATCCTTATTCTTACTTCTAATAACACTACTATATACTTATAGATATAACTAACTATATCTCTGGAGATTTATTTAAACCTCATCCTTTATATGTCTACATAATATATGTTCTTTAATTACCTGTATTCTACTTAGTCATCTGATTGTATATATACTCTGTTACCTTAAAATGAGTGTCATTGATTATCATCATTATGTATCTCAGTCAGAATGTACTTAGTATCTTCAATATTTACTGTTTTAAGATTTGTAATATACACTTATCTAACTTTGTTAAGTGGAGGTTTTTACCCTGGGCCTCCGTTGAAAAAGGACATCTGTCCAGTTGGACTTTCCTAGTAAACAAGTGTAAAATACATAAAAGAGAAGGAAGATATTTATAGGTACATAGGTTGTTACTAGGCAAATGACCACTAGGCCCTTACAAGCCTAGCTGCGCATACCAAACCATATGGGTCCCAAGTATTAAATGGGGGCAGGAGGAGCATGTTAGTAGGCAGGTAGCTAAAGATTTGTAAGGGGGGGAGGTGTTAGGATAATAATTTCCTCATTGACGGCTTCTGTCCATAAGGAACATGAGGGCCAGACCAGGGGTACATTAATGATTTCCAATCCACTTGTCAAGCTTTTGTATTAATAAGGTCAGAGATGAACTCTGCTTTACATGGATGGGGAGTCTTTTCCATAGTGCAAGCATCCTTTGGGACACACATCTTTTTCTCCAGCACACTCTGTTTATGTCATAAGCGAAGTTTGGATCCCTGGATCTATTGTATCTGGTGGTGTTTGTTTTGCTCATGTGCAACAGGTCCATCAGGGTTCGATTTGATTAAGCCTTGTGAGCTAGGCAAAGATCACTTCTCAGTAGCCTGTAAGAGTCTGAATAAGATAGAGAGCCTTTAGGAGATCAGTGTAGGATAGGGTATTCAGGCCCTGAATTCTCCAGGTGAGAAACCTTTATGGGCATTCCAACTGTTGCAAGAGGCTGGCTAGCATACCTCTCAACTATCCAGATATTCGTAGAATGTCCAGGTTTTGCCTTACATTTTTGGACTGTTCCTCTTAAAATCTGTGTTTTTGGCAAAGCACTGAGGATTGAAGTCACTAAATAATGGCACATGCTTGAGTTTCAGATTTTATATCCTTCAGAAAATGCATGCTAACTCAAAACCTGTTATTCTAGCAACTTTTAAAGTTTATAACAGTTATATTTAAAATCTATCCCTATTTTGGGGCCTTTGTCCCCTCATTATTTTTGTCTTTGTCTAGATTTCTTGCACTAAGAGGTAGAGAGGTATGCTGGTTAGATGCATGCCAAAGTGGGTATTGTATTGAATGACAAGTCTGATAAGAGCCAAGTAGAGTGGTATCATAACTTCCTTGGACCAGGATTCCATACCCTTACCTATTAGCTGGGCGACGTTCAATGATTTTCTTATTATCTTAGCTATATGTTGGTCAAAGGCCAGATTGCTGTCTGCATATGTTCCCAGATCCCTTATTACTCAGTTAACTCCTAGGGTTATTTTATTAACTTGCATTGATAGTTTCTCAAAGGGCATTATAATGCATATTTTGGCATTGAGTTTTAGGTCATGGCTTTGGCGCCAATCATTTATCTGTGTTAAACCCACTTCCAAGATGTTTGTGTCTTGGAGGGAATCTATAATAGCTCCCAATTTACAGTCATCTGAAAACTTGGTGTGCTAGAGGCCTTTAATATTAGCCTTGACTTCTGAGAAGTAGATGCCAAACAGGAGCAGTCCCAGCATGGAGCCCTGGGGTACTTCATTGGTGACCAGCATCTTGTTGGAGGTGGTCTGACTGATCCTGACTTCTTGGGCCTTGTCTGTGAGACAACCAGCAATCCAGCAAGTTATGTAAGAGATTATGCGTAGCTCAGAGGGCTTGTCAACAATGCCTGAGTGGGTTTTTGTATCAAATGTCTTACTGAGGTCAAGATACGAAGTATGCATTGTTTTACCCTCATCCTTTGCTTGTTGACCCTCTCAAAGAAGTCTACCAGATTAAGTGGGCATGACCTTCACTTAACAAAACCAAACTAGGATGGATTCATTCTCTGTAGGTTGCCAATGTCCTTATTTATCATTTCCATGGCAATTTGTTTGACTTTGCATATTAGGCTTGTTAGACTGATGGGTTTGTAGTTCCCAGCATTGATTGATCGTCCATCATTGTGGAGGGGAATGACTGTTGCAGTCCTCCATTCACTTGGAACACAGCCTATTTCAAGGCTGTAGTTGAAGAATGACTCATGTGGTCCTGATAGGTCATGTTTTAGGCTATTCAGGAGGCAACCTGGGGATGTTGTCAGGATCAATGGAGGTGGTGCTCTTGGCTTTAATGAGTGCTAGCAGCACCTGCTCCCTGGTGATAGCTGGGGGAAGTATGTTGGAGGGGATTTCACGTAGTGGAGCTGGGGGCGGGGGAGGGTGGGAAGGTGAAGTCTGAGCTGAAGTTATCAGCCAGTAGATTTGTTGTGTCACCCTGATCAGTGTAGATGGTACTGTTCACCACCAGTTCAACACATCGTTGTGAGTTATCTCTAAGCTTCTGGACATAGCTGAAGAAGACCTTCTGATTGTTCTTAGCCTGCTAACCTATCCTGACGTCATAATTTACCTTGCTGGATTTAATTAGACCTCTTAGTTTCGTCTTTAGTTGTATAAGAGAGCACTTATTTTTAAGGAAGTTGCTTTTTGCAATTGTGTTTTACTGACACTACCACTGCAACTATGTTGTCTCTATGCTACTATGATGTACTAATACTGCTGTTATAACTGTAATGTGAATTTTGACTTAGTGTTGGAGTTAGAAACAGTATTTACTGATTTAGCACTACAGTTGCCTCTGCTACTGATTCAGCTGTGCTGTTAAGTGTTCATTTTCCTTATTCTTGTATGCACAGGATAATTGGCTGATAAATGTATTGAGCATGATTTATTAACCTGTTTCCAAACTGTTATGACACCGTGATGTGGTAACTGTTGAAGCACACTCAAACTGTAGCAGTGGCATCTATTCTCCTGCTTTATCCACACTATCCTCAGATTTGTATCTTTTACACCCTCCTATCTCCTCATTACTTCCTTTGACCTGTCTTTATCTCGTTCTACTAGCTTCATCCTCTCTTTTTTTTCCTCTCTCTCTCTCAGAGCACACTCAAGCAAATCTGCAGTCTACGGCTACCACTCCACCCATACAGTATAAGAAGGAATTAGTACTGCAAAACTACACAAGGATATACATTTTGAACCTCAAGAGCAGGGTCAGTCCACCCAGGCATTCTACTTGTATGTGTATGAAAGTGAAGCTATTACAGTAGCAGTATTTATTAATAGTTCTCAGCATGCTAACAAAACTGACTGTTGTAGCCTTGTGCCCCCCCAGCCAGTGCAGTAATCCTAACTGTCCAATAGACAGTATACATTTAATTCAGATCCCTGTGAATAAATTAACCATCAAGCAGCCCTCTCAGTGCTTTCTGCCTTAGTTTGAATCACTTGGAGGCCCACCTGTTTATTTGCATCTATATACTTTCCCCTTCATTGCTAATGTATCTCCCTACTCTAATCTGTGCACAAACTGGTTACTAATCAGCAAGTCAATGTGAAGACACACTCCCAACCTTAATAAAGTTTGCTGTCTCTTCTCTCCTTCACTTTACAGGTAGTCTTAATTCTTACTTACCCCCTCTGAGGCCTTCACTGACAGTTTTCTACTGATTGCCTCTCTGGTTTCTTTACATTCCACCTGGTTTACACCCCTTGTGCTATCGCCCTCCCCCAATACTAAGTCTACATTAGAATCCTGCTGAGCATGGAGCCATCTCTAAATTTCTAGTCTCCCACCAGTACACAGGTGCTCTTCAGCAATTGCATTCTGCTTGCTGGTAAGCCATTAGACCTCAGGAATTTGTTTAAAGTGTTCAGATTTGTAAAGTTATACTTACTTTTTACTCTTGTCTTGGTGAGCTCTGCCCTGCTCCGTTCGCCCTCACTAATGCTTGGGCTCTCTCCGCTCCCCTGCCCTGCCCCCTATTCCCTCCCACCCCCACTACCTCAGCATTTATAATAATCACAGCCACACCCACAGCTCACCCTCACATCACCTCCACCAATCACAGCTCCTTAAGTCAGATCACATTATACCACACCAACTTACTTCATACAAAATACTCCCAATCACTCTCATTCCCACTAGGCATTTTTTACATCACCCACACTCCCTGCCCATCCACATATAGTGCAACTCTATAATTCCTATTCAGACCCCCACCTAGTACCAACTTAAACATTATAACCACGACTGTCACACAACTATCTAGTCTGTCTTCTCATAATTCTTTATAACACCACAAGTTATCACTCTAGCAATATCCCTAAACTTAATAGCACAACACTACATTATGCACTCTCATATACAGACACCACACAATATAATAATATCTGCCCACAATTGTTCAAGAACTATATAACAGACCAATTCAGAACTAAACACATATGCTCTCATTCCTACTCCAAAAAAACACAGTACTTTCTCACACTCCTCACCAAACTCCAACATCTGTATCACTATTTTAACACCAGGTTCACCATAAGTGGGGATATCCACCCCAACCCAGGCCCAAATCCATCCTGTCCAACACAAACTGCTCCTACACAAATGTCAGAACATAACACCCCCACTATCTTCATCCCTGGGCAAATCAACAACAGCAGCAAAACCAACCATCTTTTAATGCTAAATATTAATATTAGAAGTATCAAAATTAAAATACCTGAACTCCAGGCCACAATAGCACACTACTCCCCAGACATAGTTGCTTTAACAGAAACTTGGCTAAATAAAAACATCGCTAACTCAGAAGTTCTCCCTACCAGCTACAATATCATTAGACAAAACGGACCACTTCATAAAGGGGGTGGAACTGCCTTACTGTATAAGTCCAACTTAACTGTATGTCAATTACCAAACTCCTACCCCTCAGCCAATAATTGGGACATACTTATCTCACAACTTCAACTTCACCCTAAAAAGGTCATCACCACAATTGTGATCTATATTCCACCTGGTAATACACCTGCTAGCCTTGAAGACTTCTTATCCTGGTGTTCTTCCACATATTCACAAGAAACCCATACTCTGGGGAATTTCAACCTGGATTGGTTTACCTGCATATCAGAACCACCAAGTAATCTAATACATCTCCATGGCTGCCAGCAGCTAGTCCAAATTCCAACTAGATGTGATAAAAAATCTAAAAGGGAATCTATCCTTGACTGGGTCCTAACTAACAACCCCACATTGTACCCCCACACAGGCAGTCTCCCAGATACCTTAAGTGATCACAACATGATATACTTTATACATAGTAGAACAAGCACATGCAAAACCACTAACTATATATCCACTAGAAACACAAAAACATTCTCTCCTGAGGTCCTCAATACTTTACTCTGTAACTGTGACTGGACCCCCCTAAAACCCTCCCACTTGAGCAGGCTGTAGCATATTTCAACAAAACATTTCTACAACACCTAGACACTGTCACTCTATTGTGCAAAATCAAGGTTAGAACCTCTACAAACCCCTGGCTCAGTAAAGAAACCAAACAAATCCTCAAGTCCAGAGACACTACCTGGCTTTACTATCAAAAAAACAAAGAAACACAAAGCCTAACTAAGCATCAAGAACTGCGCAACCGTGCAAAAAAATGCATTAGGCTGGACAAAAAATCCTACTACACAACATTACAAACTAAATACCAACACAACCCCCAGGAATTTTGGAAAAATGTAAACCAGTTACTAAAACCCACCCAAAAGGCTACCCCCAAACCAACCACCCCTGACACTAAAGTTCCCATTGAAACACAATTCAACTCCCACTTTGTGAACTCAGTTCTATCCTTAGTATCACAGGACAGTTCCTTCCTCACTATCCCACCCAACACAAATAACACTAATACAAGCTTTACCCTCAAAACAGTCTCCACCACTTCAATCAAAAGCATGCTCTCCAAACTAAAAACCTCATCAACAGCAGCCGACCTACTCCCCAGCTATTTCTTGAAACTCACAGCAGATGCTATTGCTATCCCAATCCCCACTCTCATAAACAGATCAATTGTTGAAAACTATGTGCTCAAACTCTGGAAAATATCCTATGTTACACCCATACATAAAGACGGGACCTCCACTGAACTTAATAACTACAGACCCATTGCTTTACTCTCCCCCTGGCCAAAATCCTAGAAAAATGCATCCATACCCAGATGCTAAAATATCTCCTAGACAGCAACATCCTGTCACCTACTCAGCATGGTTTCAGTTCTGCCCATAGTAACACTACAGCCCTCCTCTGCTTCACAGACACAGTAAACAGTCTCAAAAATGAAGGCCTGCAGGTGTCAACTCTATTTTTGGATATGTCCAAAGCATTTGACACAGTCTCGCACCAAATCCTGCTAAACAAACTAAACCAATATCACCTATCAAATTCCACTGCTATCTGGTTCCAAAGCTACTTAACTGACAGGTACCAAGCTGTGAAATGGGAAAAGTCTCTCTCTCCTCAGCTGCCCATAACTATAGGAGTCCCACAGGCTTCTGTCTTAGAACCACTACTATTCACAATCTTCACAAATGACCTCCATACCTCCACACAGCATGCATCTATCATTCAGTATGCAGATGACACTACCTTAATCTGTGCTGCACAAAATATTCCCACCCTCCTGCAAACAACTCAACTAGCATTCTCTGACGTTGAAAACTACTACCTTACCAAAGCCCAGCTTATCCTCAGTCCAAAGAAAACTCAGCTTATGATTATAACCAGTTCTAACAAAAACACTGATAACAGTCAATTCACTATCTACTCCACAAATGCTACTCCAATTGCTCCAGTGGCATAGGCTAAGCTATAGGGAATAACCATAGACTCCCACCTAAAATTTGATAGTCATCTCAACTTAACTATTAAAAAAGTACATGCCAAACTGGGATCACTCTACCATACCAAACCATTTCTTACCAACAACACAAGATCAGCCATTGCTTGGTCTCAACTTCTATCCACCCTACTCTATGCATCACCCATTCTGACTAATCTCAACAAAACTGAACTAAGCAAAATGGAAGCCTGCTATACAGAATTGCCCGCTGTGCTGCAAATTGCTCATATAGAACTCATCACTATATTGCTTTGAGACAGCTCCACTGGCTTGAACTGCCCAACATCCTAACCTACAATCAGCTCTGTCTCTGTCATTCAATCTATTACCTCCCCAATAAGTGTCCTGCTCTCAAAAACCTAGTACAACATCACTCAGCCAAAAGGCCTTTTAGAACATCAAGCAAACTACTACTAGAAGTCACCAACAGCTACAATAGCTTTGGAGATGCACTATATAGTAGTTCAGTGGCTAAAAATGGAACTCTGTCCCCACTAGAATTCAAAACACATCATTCCAAGCCTCCTTTAAAAACCTCATCAGGCAACATCTCAAGCAAAGTTTGCAGTGACATGATTGCTCCCCAGGCTAGTGAAAGTGGATATGGTACACATACTAAACCTAGAGTACTTGATAATAGTTTTCAATCTTACTCACAAACACTGGCTAATCTACAATGTATGTACTGTACCTGTGTACTATGTATGTATTCTACCTATGCTCCAAATGTCAGCTGTACACCACAAATCTATCAATTAGCTTTATTTTTAAATTAATATTTTTTTTCTTTGTTCTCTCCACTGTAACTGTTGATGTGCTGCATACCACTGTAAAAACATGTCTTTTGTAATTTGTGTGCATACTGATCATGTTTAAATAACTAAATGTGTCTGTAATTTTTCTATGTGGAGCTTTTCTCTCTCTGGGCCTCTGCTGAAAAGGGGCCTTTTCGGCTCAGTCAGACACCCCAGTTAACAAATGTAAAATAAAAAAATAAATAAAAATTTTCCTGATTTTGGCCATAAGTTTTCTTCTTTTATTATAGGTGAGGATTCCACAAGTGGGGTTTGTTTTTAGTGTTTGTTTTGGGTTTATTTCAGGTATGTTTGGCAGACTCTATGCAGCCAGTGACATGTTTGTATAGTGACTTTGTGAATGATTCTATAACCATTTGAAATGCTGAGATCTGCTAGATTGAGTCCCAAAAAGGGGACATTAAATGACCGAAAGAACAGACAGATATATTAAGTATGAGATGCCATTTCTAGGAATATTCCCTTTTCTCCAAGAAATGGTGATCTGAGAGTTGGTATAGTTTTAAGATGAAGAATGATTTTCAAGATTCACTCTTCTTTGGATTTTTCATCCTTTTCTTTTGGCTTTTCAACACTTGGCATTTTGAGTGCCAAAATTTCAATAGGGAGCCAAATAATTCTGCATTGGTAGTAGTGGTCTTGGAGTTGGGGGAGTTGACAAACTGTCATTTAATAGGATGTAACTTGCCTTTGAATAGTTCCTAGCTGTTACTGGTTTAGCTGGATTTTCTGGGTTGATTTTTACTTCAAATGCAACAGCTTTGTGATCCAACCTCACTTGGGAGGATGTGACACTGGGGCAGGGGGGAGTGCAATGCTCTCCCATGTTGGCCAGTAGCAGATCCAGTATGTTTGATTGTTTGGTTGGAGTGTGCATACACTGTCTGTTCCAGAGTGTTTTTGTAAATAAAGTCCAGGAATCATTGTGCCTGTGAATTTGAGACAGTGTACATTTCCCAGTCTATTGAGCGGCAGTGAAAATCATCCATGAATAGAGTGTTTGGTTGAATGGTAAGCACCTCTAGTAGGTTTAGGTAAGAGTTATGGGACTCTAGGAGCATAGAGCGTGACCTGTAGCTAGCCATGATATGGTGAGGGACCTTATCAATGGTAACTTGTACATGGATGAAATCCATGGTATCATCCTATTTAACCAACCTGGAGGTATGTTTACTGCTAATATAGATTGAAACATCTCCACCTTTGGCCCCAGTCTGTGCTGTTGTTAGTCTAGATGTGCAGAAGGCACTGTAGCCTTGCACTTCTGGACTACTCTCTATGGTTTTAAACCGAGTCTCAGTTATGGCACAGATGTCCAAATTCTCCAGAGTAAGGAGGGCTTGATGGGTGTGGAGTTTTTTGTTTAGACTCTGAGTATTGAGCAGTAACACCATAAGGCTGCTTGTAGACTTTTTGATTATGTTGGTAGTTTTGTCTTTTGGCATTGCCTAAAAACGGTTCTAAGGGGGTTGATAAAATGTTATCCAATATGCAAAAGCCTAGCGAAGGCAGGTGTAACCCATCCTTAACAAAGCAATGTGATCTTTTGACCATGTTCTCCCATGCTGACAGATATTGAATTTCTCCTGGAGTGACACCACAAACTAAGACAATTATTAAAATCAATCATTTTATGCTCATAATATGGCATCATCCTTGGTGAAGGTGGAATGCTGCTCAGTGGAAGGTTCATAGTTATCTGTGACACATTCCAAGAGATCCATTATGTCTCTTTTCATATGGTCCAATGAGGTATGTTTCAGGTCATTTACACCCACGTGGACTATGTCACACAATGAGGTCCCCAGTGACAAGAGTATTTGGTAAAGTATATGCTTGCCTTATGGACTTTGCACTTGAGAGACCATTAGGTGTAGGAGAATGTGAGATGTCTGGTATTAGTTTTGCTTTTGTGCAATGCTGTCATATCAAATTAAAGACATGGCGGTTAAACAAAGTTAAACTATTTGGGCCATCTAAATTCCACTCTTTCCATTTTCCTTAAAACTACTACTTCCTCGCTGTACTGCCAGTCTAACTAACCAGCATATCCTATAGAAAAAAAGTTCTCCTCACTCTTCCCAAGTAGACTATTATTCTCATCTACTAAAGCCTACACTTACTCCTACAGTACTTGCAGCTGATAAAGCACTCTTATTATCACCAGCCTAAAACCACACATAGACCACACAGTCAGAGTGTCAAACAGTCACAGCCCTAAGGCCAAAAAAAAAATGCACACTTTACTTGTCATTGGGTGATTCCAGTCAGACACACTGGCGTCCGCTCACCGACTGAGTAAAGAGAAGGTCACAGTAAAGCTGCCTGTCAGGCGCTGAAAATCCCACATAACGCAAGCACTCAGGTCTCTCAACAGCAGGTACATTTACAAGTCAGACATTGTCATTTGCTGGTGTGGTGTGTCTTGACTGAGGCGTCTCCTTGACTACTACATGAGGGACATCGGGGGTCTCTTCTGATTATATGGCCCAGGCGATGACCAGGACCCTGATGAGCAGTATCCTACCTCCACCTAGAATGAGAATGATGCCACAAGATAGTGATATCAATAATTGGCTTAAATTCTGGTGTAAATCAAAGGGGATCAATGTCATCTCTGCCTGGGATGACATGCTGGATGAGCCCGCGGACAACTTGGCGGCCGTCACCTGTCACCCTGCACCTGCGGATATTGGCAAAGGCTCTGCCACCCCCATAGTGCCTTTTTGAGGCAAGCTCTAAGTCTAAAAATACCACCCCTAAACACCAAAAACTAAAAAAACTAAAAGGGTGTGCTGCTCCAATGCAAGTCTCAATCTCAATCTCGCGCACTCCAGGGCCTTCTCAATATGGAGAACATGGAATGTCTGTGCATGTGACAAAACCTGGTTCAAGGCTGTGACAGGCACCCCGCAGCAGGCAGTTTCACCTCATGTCATCATGGTTCGACCCATCGGACAACGCACACCAGGAAGGAGTCCATATTCATAATATTCGTACACCCACACCTCATTAAGGGCATGATGCATGGATGCATCGGAGAGGTGCATCATGATGCAGAGCAGGAACTGCTCTGCAATTTGTATGTTGTATATTACCCTCTCAAACTCAGGAACCTCACATGGCCATCCACCTGAAACAAACATTGGAGGAAATGTATCTCAAACAACATCATACTATACAACACAACTACCTACCCCAAGATAGGGAACACTACTCACTCCGAACACTCTAACCTCAAGATTCCTGGGTTCATAAACTCAAAATGCCATGGAACAACTAGTCTACATCCCACAGAACAGAAAGGAAAACATATCTCATCATCCGCGAACATGGATGGAAATGTTCAATACGACATCACTGGTGAGATCAGATCATGTAAGATGGGTTGCAAACTGCTAAGTGACAGAACCCCACAGGTCAGAGTTGCTGAGCCATGTCCGGACTCAAAGCCTGTCACAAGTGGTGTCCCACAGGGCTCAGTCCTGGGTCCACTCTTGTTCGCATCTACTTTTTCTGAAGTACACAACACAGGAGGAACCTATGAAATATGCTTATAGCTTCTCTTAATTTTTCCACTCTTTTAAACTTGTTTGTAAATGGTATCCCAAAATTCGACTGGAAATGGGTTACTCCATTCAGTATGTATATGTTATGCTAATTATGCATCCAGATTTTTGATTTGATGAGCTTACCTCATGTCTATTTTTGATGTCTGCAGGTTGAAAGGTATATGGGGTACTATTTGGTATGCAATAGAGAAATTAATCACCATTTGTCACTTATTTATATTTTCATATTTGCGTACATATTTTCATAACTGAGAGCCTGACATGTTATTGAGGAGCATGGTATGATATGCCATGGTGGAAGACAGGGAAATTTATTATCAATGCCCAGTTATATCACACTGTACCTGAGATATTGATAGTTGTTTGTTAGTAATTATGAAAAAAGCAATATTTCCATTTTACTTAATACTTCAAAAATAAGTGACTTACAAACTGTTGCACACCAAGTGAAATCTTAGATGTTGAATAAAACTGTCTTTGATATTTGCACTATAAGTTGCACATTTTTAGAGATATTCAGTGTTATTTATATTGCTAAGTATACAATTAAGCATATGTTTTTATAGCTCTATAGATATTTCAATAAACATGCACTCATAGGTTCATAAGTTCACAGGTTGGTACTAGGCTATCAGCCCTAGGGCCTATACAAGCGTAGTCATAACAATTCCCTGGCTATTTCTTCCCACAATATTTACTTCCTTGGATCCCTGTCTAGCAGGGTGACTGACATGATCCTCAGAGTGAATTTCCTATCTTCCATCCAATCATCAAGGTTTCTCTTTAAGACAGCCAAAGAGGCACTCTGCTTGACATGTATGGTCAGTCTATTCCAGAGTCTGGGGAGTCTCTGGGTCAGGAACCTATCCCAACAGCATGTTTTGTTCATTGTGATGACAAGGTTTATATCCCTGGAGCATGTGGCTCTGAGGGACTGAGATTTCTTTAAGTGTAGCATGTCCAACAGCTCTGGGTTTGACATGGCCTTGTATGTTAAGCAGAGATCACCTCTGAGTAGACAAAATGCGACAGAGTATAGCTGGAGTTTTTTTAAACAATTAGCATAGGGCATCTGCTTTAGGCCTGGTATTTTTTTAATGAGGTATTTCTGCGGCCTTTCCAGTTGTTGCAAATGTCTTGAGAGGTACATACCAAATGGGGCATTGTATTCTATAATGGGTCTAATGAGGGATGAGTACAGTGGGACAATGACCTCCTTCTTTTCAATTTCTTCACCTCTGGAAGCTTTGTGTGGTTAATGAAAATGTTCTAACAATATATGTCTAGGTTGTACATTTTCCAAGATATAAGAATTTGTTTAGCAAAAAATATAATTTGAGGTTCTTGTGCATTATATTATAGTATTTATGGAAATACTATAAATACATTGACTATTATCACTGCAGATAATACTTACTGGTAACATTGCTATTTGTGCAGTTTTAATAGCTTTTAGTGTTCACAAAATATTTACATTTATCTATCTTATGTTTTTTAAGCTTATTCTTCAGGAAATACTCAGGATTGTAAGCTGTTTGTAGGCTGCTAGAGGTTTGACATTCCACACCAGATAGGTGTTAATGAGTTAACACTGAAACTTAGAGCACTGCAGTGATTAACTGGTAGTTATTTGGTTATTTTGGCGTCCAGAGGGCAGTTGCTATAAAAGTGTGTAGAAAAGATTTACAAATAACTGGCAGTTATTCTTGCTTTTGGCCACTAGTCACTGCTAAATCAGCCTGCTTTCTGGAAATTTTCATTGTTGATCTATTGTCATTTTCTGTGGCAGGGCTAGCAACCCATGGGTGTGAACCTTGGCTCTAGATGATTGTCACTGTTGAAGTACCCCAACCCCATGTGCAAAAATAGGAAAAGGGGCTGTGGATGTATCTATTTTCATTTTCTTACCATTGCTTTTACCACAATATTTATGATTTTGTAAGCATTTGCCCTTGCAAACTGGGATTTACCTATTTCCAGTCTCAGTCACATTATTTATGTCTACATTTATTATTTGGATTATAGATTACTAATTTTTTTACAGCTATATTAATGCTGTTCTTTGAAAAGATCATGACGTTTACATAATGCACTTGCAGTCTTACATCAAGCTGTGTTGAAGCTGATAAGATAGGTTTAAAGTGTTCTGGATGTTTAATTTAGGAATACATAGGTGTGCTGTTTATCACATGAGCAGGGACCATATTTAAAGATAAGAGTTTTACTGTTTGTTGTAACCTGGTAAGGGCACTTTCATACTGAAACCAATCATTTTGTTCTATTGTCCATCTGGAATAAAGTGATTTGCTTTGCAGCTAGTTCTTAGTGCCATGTAGTTTTCTTCTGAATTCTGCTATCATACACTGGATAAGCTGTTTGCTATTATGTGTATTTTTCTCTGGATTTATTAAAACACTATCTCCATGCTATTATGCAGGGGCATAGTCTGAAATTTATATTCTGTACTTGAGTATCAAAACTAATGTTGTCCCACCACCCACCTGCCATTTAAAAAAGTGTGCTCAGCCTCTAAACCAAAATGTTTCCTATAAATACATAGCAAAGGGGCACATATTTTTCAGCTGTTGCCAGTTAGACACCCAATGGCTATTTTTAAGCAAATTTTCTCTAAACATTGTGTGCCTTGAATAATAAAGTTTCCAGAAGACATTCGGGAAAAATGTATCCATTTGACTACATTCAGTATACCTAGCTACAACATTGTAGTTATACAGACTCCAGGCTGGACTTGTGAGTGGTCATTGTGCATACAGGAATATGTTTCTGGTCGGACAATCAATAAAGGCCAGTGAACAGTGAAATTCCTTCCACTTGATAGTGAAAAGTCATGTGACTTGATAAAGTGGAAATATCTATTCCAAAGCCTTTGGTTCCCTGACACTTTTGTGAGCACTTTGCAGTCCATTTATATAGAGTCAGCTCTAGTGATTAAAGTGACATTGTGGGTGACACCGGTACTGAGGAAGAGCTGTCCTTTGTCTGAGATTCTCTTTATACTGGCCCTTACAAACCAACTGCTATAAGGCTTAGAGGATGTTCTTCCTGGAAGGGAAATAGATCATCATCATCATCTTCATCATCATCATCATTATCTATCAACAAACAAAACTCATTTTGCTCCCCAGGGTCCCCTAAACTACCTTACTAATAGTTTTAGAATAGTATTAGGAAGTGAGGTTAATTACTTGGATACAAGATTAACTTCTCTAAATTGTTATTTCACTGAAGTCATTTTAATCCTATCCCCTGCTTTTGGGACCTTGTTTAATTTTGGGTAGAAATACCATTGTACCTGATACCTTAAGGTATGACTAGCACTTACTCTACTGAACATCTGGTGGTACAGTCCATTCACAGTTTACCTTGTGGATGGAATTATCCAAATAGGACTCACAGAAATTCCCACTGGAACTTAAACTTGTATTAGGCTTCCCCTAGCTATTGCATAACACCAGTTTAAATACTGGGACGTGGAGAGAGCATAGATCAACTATAGTTCAAAAGTTCAACATCCAATAGAGTTTTGCAGTCCCATCTTTCATTCATTATAACCAGGTAGCAGTCTTGCATCTGGCAGTTCTGAAGTATCTGTTTTATTCATCACCCTGGTGAAGGTAGCACATTATTACCTTCTGCTTGATATGCAGGAACCTGAAGTAATTTCTAATAATAATTCTGAAAGAAAAGTTGATTCATGCAGTGAATTATTGTATCTTTAAAATAAGCAGAATAAACAAAAGGAATTAATAGTACTTCACAATATTTGAATACTAGATTCAGGCAACTCTGTGGGATTTTCCACACATCTAAGCATTTGATTAAATGTATTTTTTTCTATTTCGCTTGAGACAGCTACCATCTTTGTTGCTGTTACAGAGAACTTTCAAATACATCAGTGATGGGAACAGAGACTAACATTTTGAGAGAGCAATTTATTCAGTAAGATGAGTTGTTCTATTTGAAGAACTGCAATGCAGGTATGTTGCCTTGGATAGAGGACAAAGTGGAGATTAGTCCTTATTTTCTCCAAGTTACTTTTCCCAATGGAGCAGGTCAGATAGTTCATGATAAGTACACATTGCAATTGTAAGGTTTGTGGGTTGACTGTCCAGATGCAGGGCAAAAGGTATAAGGAATTGGGATATGCTCTGTAGATGAAAGATGTATTCATTAAGAAATTGGGGTATTCTCTATAGATGCATTAATTAAGTAATTGGATCATGTTCCACAAGCTGTAATGTGTGAATATATTCTGCTTTCTTCTCTGCTTTTTTACTTATTCATCTATATTGATAATTTATCCTTGGAAAATACTCCATTTTTAATCTCAGATATATTCATATGTTATTTTGCCACTCCCTCAGATTGTGGGGTGTCAGCAGCCTACTACAGGGCTCTATTGTTTTAAGACTGCTCAGCTATTCAGTCATATAGGGTGGAGCTTCAGTAGGGATGACTCATGTTTTTCATATTCTCTAATTGCTTTCAGTTCCTTTTACAAGAAGAGGGGTGAGACATAAAAATGGTAGTGTTCTAATGCAGGTAGTATTGGCAACAGTCAAGAAGGCAATAACACACAAATGGAAATTTCCAGTCCCTTCATTACTGTCAGATTATTGGGTCATAGTTGATTAGATGTATCACTGTGAACTTAAATTTCAGCTAAAAGGGGACTCATTTAGTTGCAGTTTTTGATTACATGAGTTCCTTTTATATAGGGATCAGCTACTTGAAATGAGAGAGGAATTGATGATTTCATATAGGTTAGTCTCCACCGTCAGACATAAACTTCTTATTTTAACCTGCTGATTCCTGTTCTTCTCAGCTGTCCTGACAACTGCCCTGACACAACAGTAAACTATAGTTCTCAACTACCCTAATGTTACAGTAATCAGCTGTTAGTGTGGGTAGTGTAATGCTACCAGTCAAACGAAGAAAATAAGCCTTGAAAATGGGACTTCTTTACATAATAACAAAACAACGGGCTAGGCTTGTAGATGTACTTGCTGCCTATTGGAGGAGAACTACACAAATGTAATCATTTTTGTCTCCTAGAGGAAAACTACACATATGCAGTTTTGTATCTTTCTTAATAATATTGAACATCAGCAAAATTTGACAGTCACGCCTTATTGGTACTTAACTACAAATGCAACTTAACAGATGGAGGTGGGGATTTCTACTGGTACATCTATGTTAATGTTTCATACAACTGTTTAGGGTATGCGACAATAGTTTTGCTTCAGAGCAGTCATTGCATTTTAAGTGAAAAGTATTTTAATTTTTATGATTTACTGACTGTACTGCGGTGGTGGTGCTGCGGTAGTGTTGTCGCCTCATAGTAAGACGTCCTGTTCGATTCTCAGCTAAAGCGTCTTCTGTGTGGAGACATGCATGAATGGGCGTACCTTCGTTGAAGGTTGTGTGTCAGGGCTGGCAACTCAGTATGTAAAAATCTACTGCCAATCATTAGCGGACCGGAGTTCCGCTGTGGCGACCCCTAACCAGGAAAAGCCGAAAGATACAACAACAAGATACAACATGATTTCCTGACTGTCATGACTTAAACTCTTCATTTAATTGCATGAAGTTAACAACTGCATGAAACAACAATTAAAGTAAAGTACAGATAATTCTTGCCCACTATATTAAACTGCATACAATTAAGAATACCTGTAAACTGTTGATGATTTTCATTTATATTATTGCTCTGTACCTTGTAAAATATTTGATTTTCTAGTAAATAACTGAGGATTAAAGTCAGTAATGACTTCATTAGAATTCCATACTACTTATTGTTCAAAAATGCATGTTAATGAAAAATCTGTTCAATTGACTATTTAAGTGAATTGCAGCAATGTTTAAAAATGTGTCTGATCATGGGTCTTTGTCCCACCAATTTTTTTTACTTTATCCAGAATTCTTGAGCAAAGAACTTGAGTTATGCAACTGAAAAGCCAGTAAGTCATGACAGTAACTGAAACATACTACATGTTTTAATGCTTATACTTGAGTCAACAAGGCATAACAGTCACTAAAACATTATACAACACACATATACAGAATACTTTTATGGTAGTTATGGTGAAATATTATGGTATACCATAATAGTCATGGATACGTCAATCCCTTTTAAGTCCAGTTTTTCTTGGCATAAATTTCATGCCATATAGGAAAACACTTTCTGAGGCAGTGCATAACACTGGCATGCAGAGCTGACACACAGATGCGAGACAGTAATTCTCTGCAATAAAGGTCATCACATCAGTCAACATTACCAAGTAGCATGGAGTCATATGCTGGCATTGCAAAGTGATTGATATTTTAAGAAACAATACTGATATGTGTCAGTTTGTAGCCTCATCTACATCTTCAGGCTAAAACAAAGGCTTTTTAAATCTATCACAGTGATCACTTCACTGCATCAGAAGCATAAAAATGAATAAGCATTAAGGATCGTTTCTTGCTGTAAATCCCCTAACACCATAAACAGAGAGAATGCACTATGCTTTATATAGCACATTGCTTCAGGTCTGTCTTGGCAATGAAGCAGTGCATCCTAATCACTCCTGCTTTGCTTTCCATTTCTCTTGGCCTGAAATTCATAAGCAGCTAAAGTAGAATGTAACAATGCCATATGAGATCTATGGCACCTTACAGTGTATGGTACAGGACATTTATTAGAGTAGAACGGCTGACTAATTTAAGTGTAACTTTTTTTTTTATTGACCTTTACAATTATGATAACAGAACATTGCAAACACTCATCTGTGAACAATCATAGAATAATGTCAAAAAAATGTTTTGCACCCCCACGTTTGGATAACTATGGCCGTCTTTCTGAAATATTTTACGTTTGTGTGTAGTTGTACCCCAGGGAAATGAGAAATCCATGAGGTATTGCAGTCTCAGTCTTTAAATACAAATCATGGAATTTGTACTTTAGTGATTGCACAAAACAATCAAGCATTGGTATGTCAAATAGAAGCCTGATTCAAAAAATAAAACAAAAAAAAATACACTTTTAAGTCTAAATATAATCTTGGTATTTCCAATTTATGAACCAAGTGAAGTCTGTAGGGTGCAATAAAATGTGTAGAAATATCAATTAAAGTATCATTATTTATTCAATATGATTAATTTGCCTATGACACCTTTCTCCAAGACAGTCATGAAACAGATTTTACTGTTTGTCTCCCTACATTACTAGTGCCAGACCATTTCAGGTATATATTATGACATATGCATATTTGTTGGCAGCACTTCTAATAATATTGCCGTGTTTGTTAGCATTTTTTGGATAAATTAAATTCTATGTCAATTATCTAAATTAAGTACTTGGCAGCCAGTAGTGTTGAATTCTAAGAGAAAGGATGTCCCTTTATCATTAACGTTAGACTGAACCTTTAATGCAACAATATACTGTTTGGAATTCATAAACCAGTACTGAAGGGGCATGCAGGACTAAATTTAATGAGGTCATTGTAAGAAGAGCTGCACAACTAATCCAAGATATTAGGTAATGAACAGTGCCAGCATTCCAAGTAAAGGACTGCAGATATAAAGAGAACATAAGCAGTACCATATTAGTGCAGGTGTCCAGTGTGATAAACGTTGCACACATGTTATGGAAGTTTGGATAAGAAGTTCATGCAGTATAGCGCTACATAACTGCATGTGCTGCCTATCTGGCATAAGAAGGGCGGCATCACAGCCAAACAATGCATCAGTGCGGGAGTGAACAGTAGGAAATAGAAGAAAATGGGACACCAGGAACCAGAGAAAACATACAATAACTCTAAAGTATGACAAGAGAGAAAGAAGACTGATCTTTCTCTTTTTTTTTTCTTTTGGAAAGGGCCTTCTTTGTAAGTGATTCAGAAGAGGGAAAGGTGACATGATTTGGATCTAGATGCCGTACCACTACTTATTAAGTTGTCCAAAACAGAATGATATCCTCACAACAAAAGACGCATGATTTTCAAATGCCAAATCACTGTCTACATGTGTTCTCAAATCCTTGACTACAGAGTTTGCTCTTAGGGGTGTACTGTCAATCGAGTAGCTTGCTGGGTGGCCGTCTTTCTGAAATATACTATGTTTCACATCTTGACATTGAGTTTTAGACCATGATTATGGCACTAGTTATTAGTCTGTGTCAGGCCTTCTTGGGGGGAGTTCAATGACTGCACCCAGTTTGTAGCTATCTGCAAACTTGGTTAGTCAGAGGCCTTGACATTAGCCTTGACCTCAGACAAGTAGATGGAGTATAGGAGCAGTTACAGCACTAAGTCATGAGGCAGTCCACTAGTAACCGGCCTTTTTGTGGTGGAAGATTATTCTAACATCTTAGGTCCCCTATGTAAGCCAGCTGGCTATCCAGTGGGTGATGTAGGGATTCATACCTAGTTTAGTGAGCTTTTCTACAATGCCCCAGTTGAATATTGTGTCAAATGCCTTGCCCAAGTTGAGGTAGGCTGTATGCACCATTTTGTCCTTGTCCATTGTTTTGATGACCTTCCTTAAGAAGTCCACCAGGCTGAGTAGGCAAGAACTTCTCATGACAAACCCAAACTGATCTGTCTCCAATGTCTGTAGGTTACCTATACCATTAGTTAGAATATTTGATTATTCTCTAAATAGTTTATATATGGGGGTAGTCAGGCTCATGGCTCGATAATTCCCTGGGTCTGTAGATGACCCACCATTGTGTAATGGGATAGCAGTTGCAGTCTTCCATTTGTTTGGCATAAAGTCTGTTTGGAGGATATGGTTAAATAGTGTTTCTATGGTCTTGATATTTCCTGTTTCTTGCTATTAAGGAGGTATCCTGGGATATTATTGACATCCATTGATGCAGTGTTCTTGGCCTTGGAAAGCACCTTGATCACCTGCTCTCTAAAGATAGTTGGGGAGTTATGGATGTGGGTATTTTCCTGAGAGGTATCTAGCAGGCAGAAAGGGTTAAATTTGGAGCAAATTCAGCAGTCAAGAGGTTTGCTATATCTTCTGCCTCTGTATAGGTGGCACCATTTACAATTAAATATATTGCTGTGTATTGACTGTTGATGAGGGATTTTTTTATTTTGCTGGGCATTGCTCTGTCTAATTTTTGCCACAAATTTCTTTCTTTTGTTGAGATTCCACCAAGTTGTCTTATTTTTTGAGTTGATCCAGTTTTTAATCAGTTGTTAATATGATTATACAGGATTTCTATGAATGATTCCACATAGGCAGTGCTTTTCTCAGAGTTTGGAGTGCTTGAAATGTTGCCAGGGTGTCACTTAGTAGTACAAAGTTTGCCCTAAAATAATTTCAAAAAGTTTCAGGTTTAGTTAGTGCCCCTGATTTTACCTTTACTTCAAAGGAGACAGCTTTATGGTCTGACCTAATTAGTGAAAATGTTACAATAGGGAGGGTGTAGTGTTCTGCCCTGTTTGGAAGGACCAGGACAAGGATGTTTGTGGCCATAGTGGCTGTGAAGACTAATTGGTCCAAGGTGTTTGCATTTATAAAGTCTAGGAATCTTCGGGCCTGCATGTTAAGGGTCATGTATGATTCCCAGTTAATATCGGGGTAGTTAAAGTTACCCATGACTATGGTGTTAGATTGAATGGGGAGCATCTGCAGTACATTTTAAGCATGTAATTTGGATCAGAGAGAGATCTATAGTTTGCAAGGATATGGCATGGGACTTTGACTAAGGTGATTTATACATGGAGAAGCCCAAGCATGTCATTCAGCAATTCCAGACTTGTTTTTAATGTAAATACAGACATGTCCACCTTTTGTCCCTTCTCTTCAGTAATTGATCTAAATATATGAAAGGCATTGTAGCTCTGCACTGCCAGGATGCAGCATTAAACCATACCTCTGTAACTGCACAGATGTCTACATTTTTCCAGGGTGAGGAGAGATGCAGTGAGTAGACTTTAATGTTTAGACTCCTGGCATTGAGCAGTAATGCCTTCAGATTCTCCTGGGTTAGTTTAATAATATCAGTAGCTTTATTAGGTTGGCAATGCTTAAAAAAGCCAGTATGGGCTTAGACAAT
This sequence comes from Protopterus annectens, assembly GCF_019279795.1. Classification (NCBI taxonomy): domain Eukaryota; kingdom Metazoa; phylum Chordata; order Ceratodontiformes; family Protopteridae; genus Protopterus; species Protopterus annectens. The sequence continues at coordinate 587,129,716 of NC_056737.1, read as the reverse complement.
GTTTTAGCCAGTATTTGAAATCCCAGATGGGACAGGTGTCAACCTTCCAGGCTGACAAATTTTGTACCAACTTCAAGTAACACCATAATGTAGAAATTGCCTAATGTTTACTGACAACCAGTTAATTCTCAAACAAACTGATTTGGTATGTGAGAGATGTATTTACACAATGTCACTGGAGGCAAAGCTCTCACATAAAAGTACTCCTAATGTCAATAAGGTTGTCAGTAGTACGCATGCTGCACCCAACACGTGCAATTCAAAGCAGAAATATCGACCCAAATATGCTGAGGTACTTACATGTAACCTTCCTAAACCACAAAGACCTCCTAGATGAAGTACACACAACAAATACCCTCAGCAGCCCCAAATGAACTCTTGCAAAACAACACCCACATCAACACATAGAGCTACATCTTATGGAGCTTCTACCTCTAAGCCCATAAGGCAAGCCATCATACAATCCAACATTCTAGTCATTGGAAACTCCATCATGAGACACACTGGTGTCCCTCTCACCAGGCTAAGTAAGGAGAAATTTACGCTCATTTTCTTATCAGGGGCTAGGATCTGCCACATTATGTATGTACTCAGGGCATTGGACCTCATTTACCAATATGACTCAGTCATAGTCCATGTGGCAGTAAATGACCTGAGACATACCTTCCTAGACTATATGAAGAGAAACATCATGGAGCTCTCTGAATATGTGTCTCAGGTTGGTATGAGCTTGACAGTGAGCATCATTTTACCTTCTCCAAGGATGATGCCACAATATGAACAAAAAATGATTGACTTTAATAATTGGCTTAGTTGCTGGTGTCATTCTAAGGGAGTGCAATGTTTGTTAGCAAGGAAGGAGATGGTCAACAGATCATGCTCCTTTGCCAGAGATGGTCTGCACCTCTCCCCTCTAGGCTTTCAAATATTAGCTAAAACATTGTCTTCCCCCATAGTGACTTGCCAAACTGAAAGTACTTCCAACATAGCAAATCAAAACCAAGAACATCTAAAGGTATTACTGCTCAATGCTAGGAATCTAAACAAAAAACTTCACTCCCTAGAAGTTCTCTTTACCCTAGAGAATGCTGATGTCTGTGCAGTCATTGAGACATGTTTTAAAGCCGCAGAAAGCACACCAACAGTGGAAAGTTTGAATGCCTTCCACACATTTAGGCCAGTTACTTCACAGGCGGAGAGTAAAGGTGGAGATGCCTCTGTTTACAACAAAACTAAATATACTTCAAGGCTGGTCAAACAGGACAATGCACTTGAGCTGCTTCATGTTCAAATCACCATAGGCAAAATCCAGTACCGCTTCCTTGCAAGCTATAGGTTTCCCTCTATGACCCAGGAAACTCATACCATGTATTTAACCTTAATAGAAACATTAACCATCCAACCCAATGCCATATTCATGGGTGACTTTAATTACCCCACTATTAACTGGGAATCCTATAGGACACCAAACATACATGTACAGAGTTTCCTGGAGTTTGTAAACACAGACTCCCTGGACCAGCTAGTCAATACACCAACCAGGGGTGCAACCATACTCAAATCTGGTTCTCATTAATATGGAAGACTGCTGCACACCCCTACTGTAATGCCTTCCATGGTAAGATCAGACCACAAAAATGGTCTCCTTTGAAGTAAAATAATACCTGGACCCACAGCTAAATCTGGAATATTCAGGAACTATTCTAAGGCTAATCTCCTGCTATTAAATGAGAACCTGGCAAAATTTCAAGCCCCCATAAACACTGAGAACACTGCTGCCTATGCAGAACTGTTCAAATAAACCTTATACAAGCATGTTAATAGTCGCATAGAGGCAGCTGTACTTACCAGGCAGAAGTACAGAGCTAACTCAGAAAACAATCCACTCTGGTGGAATCACAAAATCAATAGGCTGTATAACAGGAGGAATAAAATCATGGCAAAAATTAGGAGGTGCAGAACCCAGCAGGATAAAAGCACTCTCATCAAAGTAAACAAACAACTCAGAGGCAAATAAAGTCTACCAAAGCCAAATTTTGAGGTAAGTTTGGCCTCCTAGGCCAAGGAAAACCACAAAGCATGCTTTAGCAATGTCCACAACCTCAAAGGCAATACACAATTGTGTGCAAAGCCCATTGTGAATGGAGCCACCTATACTGAGCCAGAAGATATAGCAAACTTCCTGGCTAATAAATTATTTATTTATTATTTATTTATTGCATTTGTTTACTGGGAAAGTCCACTGGGTCATAAAGTGCCCATTTTCAGCTGAGACCTGGGGACAAAAGTTCCACAGAGGTATATTCATACAATTTCATAAAGGACAACTAACAGTACAATACATACAATGTGATGAAAATGCAAATACAACATGACAGTTTTGCCAGATTTAAACCGATAAAGCTCAAGTAACAATGTGATATACAGAGTATCTTAGAAAAAAACACATATATCAATAATAACAGATTAAACTGCCTAGGAGTTTGGGTAAAGAAAGGAAAATGGAATGTACTTTAAGTAAATCTAACTACTGGCAGTTCAGTGCGATTGTTGATACAGGGAGAGGCAGTATAGTAGTGCTAAAATATCATTTGACAATGTGTGGGTACAGTGGAGGGTTAGCTGTTAAGGAGATACAGGAGATGATATAGGTGGTGGAAAGGGAAGAAGAAAGCAAAGGTGGGTGTAGCACAGGGAGAGATAAAAGTCAGGTAATGGGTTGAGAGGAGTTAGCACAAGTACATAGCCAGTGGGAGGAGAGGTAGAGTTTCAGAGACATTTTAAAGTTATGGATATTGCTAGTAGATCTAAGTGAAGGTGGGAGAGAGTTACATAGCTTAGCAGTGAAAAAGGAGTTGAGCCAGTGGCCAGCAGTAAGGTTGAGTTTCTCTACCTGATGAAGCATTTGATTTTCAGAGTTGAGGAGTCTATCGGGGTGGTATAGTTTAAATAGATTAGAAAGGGCTGGGCAGCTGGATGGGCTGTAAATTAGTTTATGGGCAGTAGTTAGTTGACTATAAGTGAGGTGATGAGGTAGTTCTAGCCAGTTCAGTAGTCAAAGAGAGGTGCAGTGGTGGGACAGATGTTGTCCGTTTGTGACAAACCTTGCAATTTTATTGTAGTATGTTTGTAGTTTGGATTTTAGACTGGTCTGAATGTTGGTAAAGAGAGGACTGCCATATAAAAGGGAGGGGAACAAGAAGGAGGACGCAAGGGCTTGTTTGGAAGAGTAGTTGAGGTAAGTTTTGTGATGATATAGCATGCCCAGTTTCTGGTGTGCTTTTTTAATGTTATTGTGAATGTGCATGTTGAAGATTAGGCGCTCATCAGTGGTGACACCTAGAAGTTTGGTATGAGTGAATATCTCAGCAGAAGTGTTGCCACAGGAGTGAATGGAAAATGTGTCCTTGTGAATGGAGTCAGATCTTTTAGGGGTGAATAATACTTGCTTAGTTATTTGGGGGTTAAATACTAAATGGTTGTTAGATATCCATAATTCGGTAGAGCTGAGGGCTGCATGGGTAAGTTTCTGAAGTTCCTGTGGGGAGTTGGCAGTACAGATGATAGTAGAGTCATCTGCATATTGGATGACTGTGGTTTGAGTGAGACTAGAGTGGAAGTCGTTGATGAAAATGCTGAAAAGTAATGGGTCTAATATGGGCCCTTGGGGAACACCTGTAGTTGTGTTAAGGAATAGAGAGAAGGAGTTTAACCATTTTGTGGCTTGTTGCCTGTCTGAGAGGTAGTTGGAAAACCAATTTAGTGTGGAGAGAGAGATATCTATGTTGGATAGTTTTCTAAGAAGACGGTGGGAGATAGTATCAAAGGCTTTGTACAGATCGAGAAATAGGGAGGAGGCACGCTTTTTGGCATCATAGGCCCATTTGATAGAGTCACAGAAGGAATAAGAGCAGTAGTGTTGCTATGGCCTGGTCTGAAAACATGTTGGGTTGGTGATAGTATGCTGTTATCAAGTAGGTAGTTAAGGAGTTGACTGTGAACACATTTTTCAAGGATTTTAGAGATGAGGGAAAGGATGGCAATGGACCGGAAGCTGGAGACATCTATGTTGTTACTGCCTTTGTGGAGTGGGAGGATAAAAGCTTTCTTCCAAACAGAGGGACATAAGACTCATGGATGGATCTACTAAGAAGTAGGCTAATGGGGTAAGCTATGGAATCTGCAGCTTTTTGTAGGAATTCTGGAGGCAGGTTGTTGGGGGCATTGGTACATGGTTTTAATTTCAGAAGCAATTTCTTTACTACAGCTGTTGGAATAGGGGCTAGTGGGAAGTTGGGAGAATGGGCATGGGCGGTAATAGTGGCAGGTAGGTTGGGTTAGTAGGGTAGAGTTTGAGGGAAGTTGGTAGTGCGATTAGCTATAATGTCAATAAAATAAATGTTGAAAAGTATGACGATTTCTATGTTTTTTTTTCTTGGTCAGGGCAGGGGTTAGTTTCTGATCCAGGGCATAGAAGATTGTTGATTGAGCTCCATAGGTATTTAGAGTTACATTTGTGTTGCTTTTGTAAGGTATGGTAGTAATTTTTCTTATCTTTAATGACTTGATGTTTTACTTGGTTGAGGTGGTCTCTATAGGCTATGAGGTCAGTTAGGTGGCTCTAGTGAGCCATGGGACATGCAAGGATTTTATGTGTTTTAGTCGGGGGGGGGGTACTAAATTATTCAAAATATTAAGGAAAGAGGAACTGAAATATTGTACAGCGCTATCCAGAGGGAGAGTTTTTAAGGGTTCCCAGTTGATGCTTTGTAGGGAATTATTAAAGGTTGTAGGGAAGAAATGGGATAAGTTTCTAGTATATTTGTATTGATGCAGTTCCAACATTACCCCTCTCTCCCCCTCAACCTTCCCTCAGGAAATATCATCAAATATAACTACCCCTACTATCACTAGCAAACAGGTCCTTAACGCACTCTCTAAGACCAAGAACACTGCATCAATGGGCCTAGACAGTATCCCAGGATGCCTTTCAAATAGCATGAAACATGACCTATCAAGTCTTCTGGAATTATTATTTAACTGTAGCCTCCATACATGCTTTGTGCCTCATGAATGAAGAAAGGCAACAGTCATTCCTCTGCACAAAGGTGAGTCATCTACAGACCCTGGAAACTACAGACCCATAAGTGTCACTAGTCTTATATGTAAAGCTATGGAAAGAATTATCATGGAGATGATCAATAAAGATATAGTAAGGCTCTAGACACTGGACCCAATTCACTTTGGTTTTGTCTAGGGCAGATCATGCCTACTCAACCTGGTGTACTTCTTTAAGAAGGTCACCAAAGCAATGGATGAGGGCAAAATCATTCACACTCCCTACCTTGATCTGGCCTCAGCATTTGACACAATTCCCCACTCGGGTATTGTTGATAAACTCAAGAGGTCAGGTACAAACCTGTATGTCACCCAGTGGATAGACAACTGGCTCACAGACAGGACCCAGAAAGATAGAAATGAGGAGTCCACCAGTCACAAGTGGAGTCCCTCAGAGAACAGTCCTTGGACCACTCCTTTTTGGCATTTACTTCTCAGAAGTCAAGGCCAATGTCAGTGGTCTCTGGCTGACTAAATTTACATATGATTGCAAATCAAGAGCTGTCATTGAATCCCACACTGATACAAATGTTCTCCATGAGAGACTGACACAGACAAACAATGTCAGAGCCATGGACTAAAAATAAATGCCAAAAATGCATAACAGTATCCATGGGAAGTCATCCATCTCTGGTAACTATCATATTGACATCACAAACCCTTAGCATTGACCCAGTAGTCAGGGACTTAGGGACACACATAGATATTAATTTAGCCTTTGACCATCACGTGTCTACAGTGGTGAGGAAATCATTCCATGTTACACAACCTATAAACAAAGGTATGGCATCTAAGTCCAAGGAAGTCATTATTCCACTGTATTCGGCATTCATCAGACCTATCATTGAGTACAATGCCCTCGTTGGTATGCACCTAACCAGGCATATCCAACAATTGGAACATCCACAGAGGTTCCTCACTAAAAGAATACAGTGCATAAGAAAAATATCTTGCGCAGACTGCCTCAAGGCCCTATCCCTGTATTCTGTCTCCTACAGGATTTTAATGGGAGATCTATGCCCGGCATACAGGGCATTGTCAGACCCCACTGTAATGGACCTCCTGCATATCCACAAAACAAACAGCACCAGAATTACCTGTTCTAAAGACTTAAACCTTGTCTGTGATATAAATAGGACCTGCTGGAGAGACAGGTATGTATCCCAGAGACTATCCCATGTATGGAACAGGCTCCTCATCTATGTGAAGCAGAGTTCCTCCCTAACCCAATGCATGTGCAACTTGGACAATTTGATGGGAAACTAGAAATTCATCCCTGGTTTGGCACCTATGACTCTAATGGACACAGGTAACCTGTAAATGGTTCATCTCCCAGGCCCATGCTTACACTTATCAAGGGTATCAGAACTTGTCAGAGATTTGGGATGCATGGCTAGGCTTAAAAAGGTCCCTGTGGTCAGTCTAGTAAACACCTATGAACCTATAAGCTAAACCAACTGTTAAAGTCGGCTATTTTTTGTTTATATTATGGCATCATCCTTGGAGAAGGTAGAATGCAGCTCAATAATAGACGCATACTAGCCTTGGACATATTATCCAAGAGTTCTATCATGTCTCTCTCTATGTAGTCCAGGGAGGTACAGCCCAGATCACTTATGCCCACCTGGTCTGTGACTCATACTGGTGCTTGTGGTTCAATGATGTAAGTGTATGCATGATCTGACAAATCCTGTCCCCTTACAGACAACTGATTGTGACTCTGTCCATACTTAGCCATGTGAGTGGGACATCTGTGAGTTTTGCAATAGAGTCTCCTATGAGCATAATATTGAGTTGTGTGGTGGTATGCTTTATGGGCTTAGAAGCTGAGACACCCTGTGAGATGGCCATGCATGTTGCATTGGATGTTGATTTTGTGGAATGCTCTTGTGAGTGCTGAGGAAAGTTTTTGCTTCTGCAATGTGTTAGAAAAATATATAATAGTAATATGCATGCTTAGTGCATTCGAGGTTTAAAAGGGTTAATACATTTATTCTGTTCACACTGCATGAATCTGCACAGCTATTAGAAATTTAACAAGAGACATTTCATTTCTGCTAATGTCATGAAAATAACAAGAGACATTTCATTTCTGCTAATGTCAGGAAACTTAACAAAGAGATATTTCATTTCTGCTTATACCATGAGAAAATATGCAGCTGCTAGAAGCTTTGATAAAGAAAACAATAGATGCTTGAAAGTATAAACCATAGTCAGCATTACTTGTACTAAAGCTAGAAATGTACCTTGAATCTAGACGAAATGTAACACGTAATAGAACTGTACAAATGAAGAATTGAAAAGTTAAGGTGGGCTAAAATAAGCCCAAGGCCAGGTTGTTTTTTCTCAAAATGTTTTTGCAAGACAGCAAATAATCCAACCATGTCATGTCAGCAATAAGTCTGGCAACATTTTCTGTGAAACATACAGAAAGTTGTGTCCAACTATGTCAGCAATAGAATAGTAACATTTTCTGTGTGACATGAAGAGAACTGTATACGAATAATATACTGATCATCGAAGAGCCAGACAAATCTTGTACCTACATGCTTTGTCTCCTTGCTGCAAGTAATAAAGGGTGCCTTGCTTGAACCTAACGTGCATTGGTCTTTGAAGTTTTTTCCTTTTACAGATTGGTCCTTCAGACTGGAACCCTCTCTTCACCTCGGATCAGACGGCCAGGTGGTTGAAACCGTATGGGGAAGAAACCAAATCGGTTCTTCTTATATGGAAAGTCCTCCGACTGAATTGTCGTTCAAAAGAGGCCAGCCACTTTCTGATCTGTGACTGAAGGACGGGTCTTCGTGAATCGGTGATCAATCATGTAGGCTCAGGAAAGGTGAATCTACTTTTTTCTGTTTTCTGTTTTAGATCAGGGACTAGATGTGCATTGTTTTTGTCAGATTGTATTTTTGCAAATCAGGGACAAAAAAGATTACTGTCTTGTCATAGATCAGGAGAAACAGAATAAGTAGGCAGTCATTCTGAAGAGACTATAACAAAATCCGTGGTACCACATTAAAAATTAAGAGAAGTTACGTAACGATCAAAGGGTAAAACAAAATGGGTAATAATTGCACAAAAAGACCCCAAATCCCACCGTTAACGGAAGACGCAAAATATATGCAGTTGCAGCATGCCGACAATATTAGATATTATTCAAAATGGGTTAATAAATATGAATTTGACGGAAAATTAGAAAAATCTTCACTTATCAAACAGCTCAAAAATGATTCAAAGGGTCGGGTAAAAAAGCAACGTTGATTAGGAATTCCTCAGGCACACAGGTGGCTGGAGGAAGTAAACCGTAGGGAACAAAAAAACAAAGATTCAAAAGCAATGTTTTTAGATATGGAGGATAATTACTTAGTAATAGCCTCAGCACCTCCGCCTCCCTTACCAGAATATGAAGCAAGTGAACAGATTAGTCCACCCCCACTATATCCTGCGGTCACTGAAGATAGAGATATTGTGAAACTAAAACCGACTAAAATTAGAGATCCCATCGGGACCAGGTCCTGAACAAAGGCAGGTAATTTAGAAGAAGGTATTGAGTTATGATGAATAGCTAAGAATTCATGATCTATAGGTGAAGAAGAAGAAATATGCCCGCTTATAGAAGTACCCAATCCTGAGGCAGGTCAAGACAATCAGGACCCAACTATCTTAGTGTATAGACCTTGGACTCCAGAAGATATCCTGAAAGCCACTGAGGGAATTCCCCATCCAAAGGTTAATTTCAGAAAATTCTCAGAAGATTTACAAGGAATGAGGTTGAGTTATAACTTAAACAGAGAAGAAATAGAAAAAGTAGTTAGACAAATTGTAGGGCCAGATTGGTACATGAATAGTGGGAACTGGAATCCCCATGATGCTGCACAAAGACCCCTCCCTCATAGCAGCGCAGAATTTGACACCAGAGTAAAAGGTCTTACAGACCGCATCTCTGAAAAATGGAAACCTAGGGCAGACTGGACTTGCATTAATCAATGCATCCAACAAGAAGGTGAAACAATTGATCGGTATTATGCCAGATTGTTAGAATGTTTTAATAACCACTGTGGAATGCAGGTTCCTGAAAATCAAACACAAGATTCCCCATATGAACAGCAGTTAAAGAATGCATTTTTAAAAGGCAGTAGCACACCTATAAGCAGTTTTATTACAAAACACATGGTAGCCCATTGTACAAGCAGGTTACAATCATTACTTGAATATGCTAGGCATGCCGAAAGGCATTTTAATAGCAAAAAGAAAAAGAAAGCTCAAGTATTTCGTGTAGAAGATGGAGCAGAAGTTTATGTAGTACAGTCTGGGAAAAAGGGCAGGAAAAATGTGCAGGGAAACAAACAATCTGATCAGCGATCAGAGGACTTTGAAGGGCAGAATAAAAGGGGAGAATGTTTTAAATGCGGTAAAAAGGGACATTTGGCAAGGGATTGCAAGAAAAACAAGAAGGCAACAATGGAAGACAAGGAGGGCGAGGGCTGACTATATGGTAGTCAAGAATCACTAGAAGGGGCTAGCGAAGAAAGGACAAATGAGAATGTAATAGAGGGAGTAGAGGAAGTGCAGGAAGTTAGTGACAATGAAGAAAATTAAATATTAGACCTAGCTTTATTGAGCTTGGAGCTCTGTTTAGCAGACACGAAACCAGAAGTTACACTCTTGGTAGAAGGGAGGGAGGTCACATTTTTGTGTGACTCAGGGGCATCACGAACCCTGATACACCCCTCCAAACTGCCAGAAAACACAGAGTCACCTGATTACATACTGGTCAAAGCAGCTAATGGACATCTGTATCGGGAGCCTCTCTCCCGTAACATTGCAATAACTGATCCAGTTTCAGGATTGACCCAAAGAAGCAAAATTGTAGTTTCTGCAAAATGCCCAGTAAACCTCTTGGGCAGAGACCTCGTGCAGCTATTTGGTATAGCAGTAGTTCCAACCATGCAGGGTATGGAAGCACAGTGACAGATTAACACCTTTATAGTGCAATCAGAGGGTGAAATGCTTTATTGGTATAGCCAGGACCTGGTTACGACCGGTCCAGGGACTGTGACCAAAGAGTTAATGAACCTAGCCATCAGCAAGTTCCCCTCCCTTGATATTGATAAGCAACACCTGTTTCACTGTACCCTGTATTATTGCAACACACCAGGACCTGATAAGGAACATGAGCAAGAGTTATTTAAAAATCATGCAAACAGATTGATATTACGTAACCTGTACTGGGACACAGAAGGGAACAGTGTAGCGAGCTGTTCATTGCCCCTGGTGAGACACAGACATAACTAGAACTGTCAGAACAAGGAATACAAGTACAAAAGTTAAATTGGATAACTCAGACCAACCCAACTGTGCACTTGCAGTCTAGCAAGGACAGCTGATTGACACTCCTATTAAAGGAGGAAGAGAATGCCTTATGAGACATACCAGAAACTCTCTGGTCAACAGGGAAATCAGATGTAGGACTCATTCGTACAGCAGGACTAGTTACTATCATGCCAAAGTCAGCATTCAGACCACAAAAAAGACAGTGTCCCTTAAGAAAAGATGCAGAGGCAGGGATAAAGCCTATTATAGCAGCCTTACTTAAAGGAGGGATACTAGTAGAATCTCCCGATTCACCATGTAACACACCCTTATTTCCAGTTAAAAAGGCCAATAGAGAATGGTGTATGGTCCAGGATTTACAAGCTGTAAATGATGCAGTAATACCAAGGGCACCCACGGTGCCAGACCCACACACCCTGTTAAATGATTTAAAACCTCAACAAAAATATTTTTCTGAGGTAGACATCAGCAACACATTATTTTTAATACTGATACACCCTGACAGCCAGTATTGGTTTGCATTTACATTTCAGGGGAAAAGGTATACATATACGAGACTACCACAGGGATATTGTGAAAGTCCAATGATAATCTCACAAGAAATGGCAAGCAACTTGGCAGGATTCACCCCACCAAGAGGCAGTCAGATTTTACTTTATGTTAATGACTTCTTGCTGGCGACCCCCACCCAGCAGGATTGTAGAGAAGATACCATAGCACTTCTACGATTTTTAGCCACTGAGGGACATAAGGTAAATAAAAATAAACTGCTGCTTTGGAAAAAAGAGGTCAGATACCTAGGATATGTAATATCCAAGGAAGGTAAAATGTTAGATGAGGACAGAAAAATAGCAATTTTGAAAGCACCAAAACCCACTACCAAGAAGGAAATTATGTCCTTCCTGGGTACAACTAATTTATGCCGGAGTTGGATTCCAAACTATGCCTTGGAATCTGCACCTCTGACTGACCTTATATATAAGAAGCCTATGGCAGCACAGGATTTGTTACAATGGACACCAGAGGCAGAATCTGCCTTCTGTAAACTAAAGCAGTTAATAGCGTCCTCATTAGTTCTGGGATTGCCAAACTACCATAAACGTTTTTTCCAAACTGTAGATTGCAAGCAGGGTTACATGACATCAGTATTAACACAACAGCATGGGGATAAGCAACGCTCCATTGCTTACTACTCATCACAACTAGACCCAGTGGCACGGTCCTTACCCCGCTGTGTACAAGCAGTAGTTGCAGCTGCAATGGCAGTACAGGCTTCAGCCTCAGTAGTCTTGTTCCACCCTCCCACTTTGAGAGTACCTCATGCAGTCGCAATTATTTTACTACAAGAAAAGGTGGCATATCTTCCCCCTGCTAGGCATCTTTCCTGTATGACTATATTATTGAGCCAACCTCATATGACAATTGAACGATGCACGACTTTAAACCATTCTACTCTGCTCCCGACCCCTGCAGACAGCACACTGCACTGCTGCCTGCAGGTAATTGAGCAAAAGACACTACCTAGAAAAGATCTCACGGATGTCCCCTTGGATGATTCCGAGGTGACATACTACGTGGATGGCTCGTGCAAAAGGGGTCCTGCAGGACAGAACCTAGTAGGATATGCAGTAGTCTCTGATACTGGGATTATAGAAGCAAAACCTTTACCACACAATCTATCTGCACAGGCAGCGGAATTGATTGCCCTGACACGGGCATGTACCTTAACAAAGGGTAAATGTGTAAACATTTTTACTGATAGCCAGTACGCTTTTTCTACTGTAGATGTTTTTGCACAACAGTGGAAAAAACTGGGGAATGATAACATCTACTGGCAAACCTATAAATCATGCGCAGTTTATTTTAGATCTTTTAGAATCTATTCAGTTACCTCAGAAAGCAGACATTTGTAAATGCACAGCTCACACCAAGCAACAAGATAGAATTTCAAAAGGTAATGCGAGAGCTGATACAGCTGCAAAACAAGCAGCCACAGAAGTATTTCTTTTAAATGAGAAATTACAACCCTCTGAAACTTTAGATCTAGATATGTTAAAAACAATGCAGACACTCACAATGCAAGCTGAGAAATAGCGATTGATAAAACGAGGAGCAATCCTCGAAAAGGGGCTGTACATCTCTAGAGAGGGAAAACCAATACTACCCTCTAATTTGTTTCGCTATGCAGCATTGTTGAGCCATGGGCAGTGCCATGTCTCAACAGGGGGGATGGTACAGCTGGTGAACCAGGTGTTCAAAACATACAGATTTACAAACTACTCTAAAAAATTTTGTTTGATATGTCAGATTTGTAACAGACATCATGCACAGGGGGTGATAAAGCCCAAACAAGGGAGTTTCCCCACACCACCATATCCATTTCACACTGTCTGTATGGATTTCATCGAATTGAACAAATGTGAAAATAAGAAGTATTGTCTTGTCATTGTAGATATGTTTTCCAGATGGGTGGAAGCCTTTCCAACCAAAAATCCAGATGCAGCTATGGTGGCAAAAGTACTTGTCAAGGAAATCATTCCTAGGTTTGGTATTCCAGAAAGAATCTGCAGTGACAATGGTACACACTTTGTAAATCAAACCATACAGCAGTTAAGTAAGCATGTTGGTATTTCTTTAAAAAACCATTGTGCATATCATCCGCAATCTGCAGGGCTAGTTGAAAGGCATAATAGTATACTAAAAAACAAATTGAGAAAATTAATAGCTGAGACAGGAAAAACTTGGTTGTACTGTTTACCCCTGGCACTGTTGAGCATGAGAACTGTCCCTACAGCAAAAGGATTGACTCCTTTTGAAAAACTATTTGGAAGGGCTTATTATACACCCCAGTGGAAACTTCTCATGTCATCAGACCAGGAAGCTGATTTTACACTAGCAGAATATATGAAAATGTTGTTGAGTTCTAAACATCTGTTGCAGTCAAATTCTGTTTCAGATAGAAAACAAACCGAAACATCAGAAGTGGCAGTGATGCCAGGAGACTGGGTGTGGATCAAAATTATCAAACGAAAAAATTGGGCTTCGCCAAGGTGGGAAGGTCCCTACCAGGTGCTTCTTAAGACACCCACTGCAGTCAAGATAGCAGAAAGAGCTTCATGGATACACCTGATGCACTGCAAGCTGGTTAAGAACTTTGAGTTGGACAAAAATCTTACCTCTCCATCAGGGCCCTCAGCACAAAGTCTGGCTACAAAGGGGGGTCAGATCAATAGGACTGATCCGTCTCAACCCCGGTGAAGAAACCATCAGTGCTGAAGGTCCTATTAGGGCAGAGAGTAAGAGCATGTGTCCAAAGTAGAATGACGGAATCCAGTAAGATCCAAATACACCTACTTGGAAGAGCCGGAGAAAACAGAAATGCAGAACAACCATTTCCACAAAAATATTGCATAACCATCCTGTTGACTGTACTAGTGACAATAATCTTTTTGTTGTGGCCATTCCTTTTCTCAGCCACACAAATTGAACTGAACAAGCGTGCAGAGTGGCACCCAAACTTTAACGCTTACCAGGCAATCAAATATGTGTATGCTGAAACCTTCAATGTTTGGAATTGCTGGATTTGCACAGCTTTACCAACAGCATATGGGGGTTACTGTTAACTTCAGTTCCCCTAGGAGGCAACAAGACCTGGGAAAATCTAATTCATGATACATCAGATGTCACATCACAAGATAAAGTAGCGTTGCACTTGTCTGTTTGACAGAAGGGAACTGTGTGTTTTTATAAGAATGATACAGTCAAGGTGGGCTGGAGCAATTGCAATGTGACTGTTCCCTATAGATGCTACACTAAACCTGATAACATCGGATCTTATTGCAACATGACCTATGATTCATTTGTTGAACTGATGCATAAGACAATTAGTGAAGTAAAACATAATGCTGACCTCTATAAGCAACTGTCCATAATTGATAAAAAAATATTTCATACAGAGTCAGGGTATAGTAAAGTTACTACTAAAGTAGAAGATTGTTACTTTATATGCAGTAGAAAAGCATATAAATGGCTACCTGAGAATTGGTCCAGCAGTTGTTTTTTGGGGTACCTGGATCCGGCCATACGACACACTTTTACCTCAAGGGAGAATTCGGAATGTTCGAGAAATCAAGAAGCCTGTCAATCCAGTGGGGCAAATCGATGCGCGCTGGAAAAAACATCATGCTCTGGGCAATGGACTGTCACACATGGACGTGAGTGATACTGTTATATCGTGGGCAGGTGTACTGCCAGCATATGGAGCAACAAAATCAATCTGGGAACTGAGAAAATTCTCTAAGCTTCTCAAATAATGATCAATGCAACCTTTTCTGCCCTAGAATTGGTGACTGATGAACTGCCATGAGAACAGTGGTGCTTCAAAATCGTATGGCTCTTGACTTCACCCTAGCGGCAAGAGGAGGCACATGCACTTCAATCCAGGAGGAGTGCTGTTCATATATTCCTGACCACAAACACGAGATAGACAACCATCTTGAGGTGATTCAGCAGGTGTCAGCCATGACCAACCCAGGACCAAATCCACTGATGGACTTTTTCCAGAAATTGTTTGGGGGTTGGGGCAGCATCCTAATGAACATTCTGATTGCCATCTGTGTAGGAATAATCCTACTGGTGGTATGTGTGTGCTGCTGCATTCCCTGCATAAAAAGACTGATTAAAAATTTTATAGACATTTCAGTTTCAGAAACCTTATACCAAGATGCAAAACTTGAAGAATTGCTAAAAAACTGAAAATGCTTTCATGAGCTTAAACTAAATGACTCTCTTAACTGCAAATCCTGAGCAGGAAGAGGTTAGGGGAAGAAAAAAACTGTTTATGCTTATCTTGAAAGTAGAATAAAAGTATTAAAAGGGGGAAATGTTTAAAATATATATAATAGTAATATGCATGCTTAGTGCATTTGAGGGTTAAAAGGGTTAATACATTTATTCTGTTCACACTGCATGAATCTGCACACCTATTAGAAACTTAACAAGAGACATTTCATTTATGCTAATGTCATGAAAATAACAAGAGACATTTCATTTCTGCTAATGTCAGGAAACTTAACAAAGAGATATTTAATTTCTACTTATACCATGAGAAAATATGCAGCTGCTAGAAGCTTTGATAAAGAAAACAATAGATGCTTGAAAGTATAAACCATAGTCAGCATTACTTGTACTAAAGCTAGAAATGTACCTTGAATCTAGACAAAATGTAACACATGTATTAGAACTGTACAATTGAAGAATTGAAAAGTTAAGGTGGGCTAAAATAAGCCCAAGGCCAGGTTGTTTTTCTCAAAATGTTTTGCAAGACAGCAAATAATCCAACCATGTCATGTCAGCAATAACTCTGGCAACAGTTTCTGTGAAACATACAGAAAGTTGTGTCCAACTACGTCAGCAATAGAATAGTAACATTTTCTGTATGACATGATGAGAACTGTCTAAGAATAACATACTGATCATTGAAGAGCCAGACAAATCTTGTACCTACATGCTTTGTCTCCTTGCTGCAAGTAATAAAGGGTGCCTTTCTTGAACCTAACATGCATTGGTCTTTGAAGTTTTTTCCTTTTACACAATGTATGCAAGGTCTTTGTTATTTAGGCAGATTACATTTTAGAGCATCAGCATGCATCTGTGGGGCCATGTGTCTAGTCCGTTCTGTATGAGGTGGGTGTAGTATGTGTGCGTGCGTGTGTGTGTCTGTGTGTGTGTGTGTGTGTGTGTGTGTGTGTGTGTGTGTGTGTGTGTGTGTGTGTGTGTGAAACAACCTGTTTTGGTATTATATGTCCTTATATGTGACATCCTTGCCTCCAGTGACATTATGTAACTACATCTCTTGCATACTTTTTCAGTGTGATATTGTGTCTCTCACTGGTGAAGCAGGTCAAGGTGGGGTCACTTCAGGTCACTGAATGTACCTATGCCAGCACTGCTGTCCAGAATGGGTGATGCTAGTGGCAGCAGTTGCCATTCCAGACAGTTTATGCCAGGATCCACTTTGTGCAATAAGCCATCGTAATGACCACCAGGTGCTTCCTGAAGTTAGTGTGGAGAAAAAACAGGGACATCCTGCTCTTAGTGGCACACCATGCTAGAGACCTGGACCCTGGTACCACATAATCATGGTCACTGAACCAGGCTAATTAGAGGAACAAAATGGTATCACCAGACACACAAAAGCATGTTTATCTTCTTTAAAATATTCAGTGCTTTAACTGAAGTTGGTTTAGATTTTGATTTCCATTTTCAAGTAATAAGAACAATGGGAGGACATCAGTTTAGGAGATTTAGGATTTTTGTTTGAAAGGCTTTACATAGGCATTTTTATATCCAAGAATACTTCAGCAAATTTTCCTTGGGTAGATAACAAATGTTTTAGGTGTGATAAAAAAAAGAGATAACCAGGATCATATATTTTGGAAGCGTAATAAGTTGGCAAATAAAAAAAAAATATCCTTACAGAATGCACTTTCAGACGTTTTGGTGGAGCAAATGGCTGTGCCTAAGGAGATGATTCTTTTGAGCTGGGATACTGGATCTGAATTGTTTGTACACCATAGGGCCTTGCTAAGTTTAATGCTATTAGCTGCCACAAAAGCATGTTTATGAGTCACGTTTCTCGACTTGGTGCTACACCACTGCAATAGGACATGACAGAAGCATTGCAATACAGTGCTTCAACATGATCACAGCACAGTAGCATGGCACTAGCCGGCTTTTAAATGCTGAATGCACAGGTATGCAGGTTGCACGCACTATGGTCACTATGATCTGTACAACATGCACCACCTTATATGACTAGATTAGTGTGCACTGATTGGAAATAGTGGTAACAACTGGCTTCATAAGCATAACTACAGTGCTAAGTAGGTATTGTTAGCTGTCAGTAAAGCAGTGGCTCCATTCTGATTTATATTTACAACAGTACAGCCTAGAAATAGAGGAGTTTCAAGAAAGCCTCTATAGATATGAAGCTTGGTAAAGTAATAACAAAAATCATGTGTGGACATCATTGACAGTGAGACAGATAGCACAGTGTACTTGTAGCTGGGAAACTCTGACACACTGACATGCCACTGTAGTGTTTGGCTATTGCATGGGGGAGGGTTCAAACTGAGAACACAGAGAAACCATGTTAAATAGGCCACATGGCCATATGTTGAGGTACGGTTAGTATATAACTGGGGGAAGCTGTATATAGTGCAGCCAATAACCGTGGCTGTAATACATAAATGCAGGCATGCTCTTCATAGTATTAATTGCAGCTGATAACCCATGGGGGAGGCTGCACTTAGCTCTAATTTTAGTTGATTGATCCATTGTGGGGGGGGTGATGTGGCCATAGTTAAGTGTATCCCACAATGTTGCATACAGACACATTGACTGACATGTTTATCTCTACATGTGCACAAGTAATGGCATGAGCATCCAAGGGAAGCATGACATATAAAATTTTCACAAACCAGGAGAATATAGTCCTACTGCAGGCTCAGTGCACACCTGACAAGCATCTCCTGGGCAAACCTGCCATAGACATACTGCCACCCCTACCCCACACCTGTTTATTGCCATTTTGCCAGACTATTGACAGCAATATTTATCAGGAACAACACATAGTACATCCCATCATGAAGTATCCACATGGTTCTGAAGTTCTGTTCCTTTCCTGTCCAAGACCACATTGAACCACAATACCATATGATAATGCAGTACAAACTGCAGTCATATCATGACCGCTTCATTCCACCACTAGAGCTTGTAATCTCTGACTCCCTACAACCCTCCAGAAAACACTACTAGTCTGTTTACTCACCATGACCTTAATCTATATTGTACAGTTGTATTCACTTTGTAGTGTGCCCTCCCATCATGGCAAGCAAGGATGACTCTGCTCTGACCATAATGAAGTCTGTGAGGGAATAGTGATAGGTGATTCATGGTATGGCAAGTCCATGCATTGCCTGGCATAGCATGAATGTGATACCACATGCATAACTGTGAACCAGAAGCTACCACGTTGCCACTGCTATAGTGTATTGCACCTGCCTCTTCTTCTGCTCTGGTACTGCTGCTGTATTTTCCTTTCTTCTCCTCTGAATTTCTATCCTGGTCTTCTGCTGCTGCTATAACTGGTATTAACCATGGCACACACAGTAAAGGTCAGGCAGTATATATCTGGACTGCATTACAGTTCCCCTCCTGAGGTGACTAGGCAATAAATACATACCTTGACATGTCCAAATTGATGCTCCACTTTGTTTTAGGCTTTCACATAGGCTACGTTATAGGCCATTACCAATAAAGTCTGTGAGTTGTATATTGTTATCAACCAGGACTGTTCAATCTGACATAATCTGCAACACACAATCTATTTGTGGCCTGCTTCCAGCTTGCATGGTAACTGTGTGTACAGATCTACCTACAAAATGCACAACATTGTGGGAACTCCCATCACAGTAACCTTTGGCATACCCTGAATGTGTACCAAATATGTGAATCATATACACTGCCCTGGTTCGGATTGTGTGTGTGTGTGTGTGTGTGTGTGTGTGTGTGTGTGTGTGTGTGTGTGTGTGTGTGTGTGTGTGTGTGTGTGCACGTGTGTCTGTAGATAGATATATATATATATATATATATATATATATATATATATATATATATATTTTTTTTTTTTTTTAAATATATAAATATATCTAAATTCTAAACACAAAACAGTCATGCATGCATTCATTAAGTAGCCCTTTCTTAAACAGTATAGGGTTTGCAAATATGGCCCATTCATTTTAGGACACTGGTTGTGATCCACTGGAATTATAAGGATGATTTGCTCATGGATCTTTGCATGGGATGAGCAGAATGAGATGAAGAGATCCAGATTAAACATATTACTGCAAAGTCTTGTTGCTCTGTTTCTTAGCTTCTCTAGCTCTGGAGTTAATTATTTGAGTGGTAAAAAAGCATTCCATTATACTGTGTAGCTTGTATGTGAAGATTAATGTACAGGCTAGATAATCTTTCTCTACCTCCTAGCTTCAGTAGTTCTCATGGAGTTTTATTAGAGTGGTACACAAATGTTATATTGTACAGTGTAGCTAGTATGTGTAGATTAATGCAAAGATTAGATGTTCTGTGGATTTCATTGATTTCCAGTGTAAGCTCTCTTCTGGAATCTGTTTGTCAAGTTTACTCTTTCTGTAACATAGACACAAGTGGCAGATTAAATGCACCTTGAACACCAGGCTGTTTTCAAACCATAACCTCCCTCCACATTAGTTTCTAGGATTATGCAAAAATGCATGTGGTCTTTTTGAATCTTTGTCCTGATTGCTTTAAATTACATTTCTTGTTTAATACAGCAACATTTGTTAGACGTTGTTTTAAATTTGTAGTTTGAACATTTTTTTTTCAGTAAGCAGTGAAACAGGACCAAACATCACTGCCCATCAGTTGTGCCTATTGTATGTTATCCATTGTGGACATCATATATCTGCATCAAAACATGGTTTAGGTAATATGGAATACATTTCCCCATGATGGATGCTACCCCTTCCACCAATTAATATTTTGTATACAAACTAGACTTCCCAATATAATTTGTACATGCTGTAGACAAATTGTGACATACATTTTAGATGCCTGCTTTCAAAAGCATGTCTAAAATATTTGACTAATGCACTTAAATATAGTAAGGTAAACATAATAGGCTTGTAAGCCATACTAGTTAATACCTGACAAACATTTGTACCCAACAGTGAATGAAGAATAAAGTTGAAAGTCCACAAAACTACTTTACAGTATCTGAAGCATCAAACTCCACAAAAACAAATTGCATGGGAGTTTTTTTATCCTATTGTGATTTACCCAGCAGTAGAAACCAGAAGCCAGTTTAAATCCTAAGTAAATATATGTGCTTGTGCACAGGTGGGTGATGGAAATGTAGGATTATTATGACCTTGCCACAAGACATAACTGTAAATACATTTCCAGTCAAAGAGGCTATTACAAATTTCCAAAGTCCAACAATGTTTAATGTGAAACCCTCCTTGTTTAACAGCTGCAGGATAAGTGGCATCCATGTGCTTTTATTCTGTTTCATAATGTAAGACTGATCCTGAAGTGATGTTATAAACGACATGACCTGGTATCCTTAGAATAGTGCTTAACATAATTTTTGTCCATCAGCTATGAATTATAACGACAACACAAGAGAAATACCTGTCTTAAATAAGACCTAGTTTGGCCATCAGTAGTGAAAGAAGTTTAGTTTTAATTTCAGAGATTGCTAGGGACAAGAAAAGCTCAATAAGATATTCTATAGTTTACGTACCTTTCAACATGGTCAGCTGTTTAATGCAAGATACAACAAGATAGTTATTGTTTTAGTCCACCCTCCCCCCTTATTTGAAATAAGAGTCAGATAAAATATTGATAAGTGTTAAATCACAATACAAAAGAGAGGAAAAACAGACAAGGAGAAACTTTGATTTATGGCTGGAAGTATAATCTTACACAGTATTTCAAATGAAATATCATAAATGTCTTCTGATTAAAAAGATAAAATTATGTAAGTATACTTTTTTGTTGTTGTTTATGATTGTACTCTAAAAGAGTAAGTGCTTGCATGGTACAAATCTCTTCATGCTTAGACGATGATCAAGCTTAAACTGTTTCTGTCTCTCTCTGCTTCCAAAATCGTTAGTGGTATAAACCATCATTGCATCACTTCATCAGAATTCCTCTATTCTTCAAAGGACCTGTATTGAGCTTCACTGAATTCTTAAATAGGTTTTCCTGAGTTTAGTGCCAATGATCTATATATATCATGTCATTACAATTTGATTTCTACAGATTAAATGACTTAAGAACAGAAAAATAAAACATATCTCGTCTCTGTTTATAAACTGAATTATGTAGCGATACTGTTATTAAAAGCCTTGGAGATGGGCGATTTTAAGCAGTGCATATAAATGTACTTCAGCAGCTGTCAGCTGGGTGCCACTCTTAACCTTGAAGAATGCTGAATACATTCTAGAAGGTGAATTAAAATCTGATTTACCTTTAAGGATACAGCCCTCTATATAATTTATCAGTGTAGGTTTACATTCTAGAATGTTGTTCAAAGTGACAAGATGACAAATGTAAAAGTATGTCATATTTACAAAAGCTATTTCAGCCTATAGTTTTAAATAAATCTTACTGTTGAACCATTTGTTGATCAGAATGTTCAGATGAACCACTTGAAATCTGCTTATTAAATACATGCTGGCGTTTGTTGTATTTTATTGGGGCAGTTTTTCATTCATGGGACATTTTTAAATAAAATGCCATTTTAAATTCAAGATGTTAATAAAACACAAAAGTGTTCAACACATTGAAGTTTTTCAAAGGTGTATCCACTTGTCTCATGAAATGAAAGACACAGATAAACAACAAAGTACATTATAGCTCTTCCACATTTTCATAAAGCCGCTACAAAGCCACTGGTGTCCCGTTTCCTATTCTTTGCTACCACACAACAAGCAGTAGAGCTATCTTCCCAATAATACTATTGTAGCTCCTTTATCCACATTCATGCCACTTGTATCACACCTGACTTCCATTTTGTTTAGTGTGTGTGTGTGTGTGTGTGTGTGTGTGTGTGTGTGTGTGTGTGTGTGTGTGTGTGTATGTGTTTCTAGATATAAGTGTGTTTGTCTCTTTCTCTCTTTCCATCTTTGTCCTTTTACATTTCTGTGTGAAACTAGAAAGGTTTCTGAAAGCTCTGCTGCAGCTGCAAGTCAGCAAAATGCAAGTCTGCTGCAGTAATTGAATACCGTAGTCCATGATAATAGTGTTCACTTCTTTAAAAATAAGAACATTACATTAATTTCAGGTATGGCTCCCAAAAGGTTTCAAAACAGATGATTGCCATTATTACATGACCACTGGAATAACCTGATAAAAAAAAAGAAACTAAACTGCACTTCTTTAATATATCCAAAATGAGTTACAATACAGGACAAAAAATAAATACATGCAGGCATACAAACATACATGGTTTTGTTAAACTGAATTACCAGCAGCTACTCAGACAATCTGTACAACTGTATATTCATAGTTGCTGGCAGATTTATTGAAAAAGCTGAGCAAGCAATACTGTAAGATTATAAACATTTCCTTTATAATATGGATCACTGTCAGATACACTGCACTTCCTCAGCTGACTCAGATAACAAAAATGTCCACCAAAAAGTCTTTTACAACAACTTTTATAGTTTCAAAACTTTGTCATTGATGAAAACATTATTTTCCTTCTGTAACCTTATCTCAGTCCAGAGAAAACCAGTTCTCAGCATGCCGAAATGTTCTCACATTGATAGGATAGTTTGCAACTTGTTTCTGCTGTGTTAGCCATTTCCCTTTTCACTTGAATATCTGTGTGCATTCAACTGTTTAGGATATTATAAAGCCTCTATTATTAATGCCATTTGTTACAAAAACATTCAGAAGTATAATACTTTTATGTTCCACACAAGCATATTCTGTTAAATCAATGCATAATTATTTTCTGCACTTGTAGATGGTATGCTATTTCTAAAAATATCACATTGTTATTATGATTATAGTTTTTATCACACGGGATTGTCCAGTACCAATAGTCAGTAAAGCAGAAATAAGAAAACATAGTCAAGAAAAAAGAACAGAAGTAGCACTGTTTATTGAAATAGCACACATCCTGATTACAGTATCATGCATACTAAAAGACACCAAGTCATAAGTGCCATGATATGATACTTAAAACTACTGCATTATGGAATAAAGCCATTCAAATAGTTAGTGTAAGTAGGAGCAACAGGAACAATAAATAATTTTCAAGCATATTTAAATATGCTACCAATACATATAACCCCATATGAACTGAAGAAGGAGGCAATTCTGCGTATATTGTGGGTTCTTAAAA